>NW_021824501.1:0-18225 GCF_006345805.1 Octopus sinensis | reverse complement strand
TATATTATATATATATATATATATATATATATATATATATATATATTATATATATATATAATATATATTATATATATATATATATGGTAAAAACAGTAGATAAAAAGAAAAAGAGACCTCAATATTATGTAAATAGAGGAAATTTATCTGTAAAATAATATGTGACAATCATTCAGTAGCCAAGATAAAACTCTGAGTTTCAGATGCCGAGGTGGAAATCCACACCACCATCTCTTCGGTTATATATATATACTCTAGCTATATGTTTATATATTTTGTTCATATTTCATTTACGATTGTATTGAAGAATGTGTGTGTGTGTGTGTGTTGTGTGTGTGTGGTGTGTGTATCTTCCTGTCTGTCTATGCAGATGCAGGTTCTATGTCTGTGTGTACGTGTCAGTGTCTGTATGTGTTAATGTATATACATTTAATATATATTTACACCTATATATACATATCTATACATACAAGAATAGCTAACTATTTAGCGAGCTAGCTACCTAGCTAGACAGATAGATAGATAGATAGATAGATAGATAGATAGATAGATAGATAGATAGATAGATAGATAGACATAGAGAGAGAGAAAGAGAGAGAGAAATACATTCGGTTCTCGATTGTAAGGTCGTGAGTTCGATACCCGGCGGCGCGATGCACCCTCGGGCAACACACTCAGCTGGCAAAAAATGAGTTGTACTTGTATATTTCAAAGGGTCAGCCCTGTCACATTCCATGTCATGCTGAATCTCTCTGAGAACTACATTAAAGGTTCCCGTCTGTGGAGTACTCAGCCACTTGCACGTTAATTTCACGAGCTATTTATAAATCTGTTGCATGAGCTACGTATAGTATACCATACCTTGACAGTGTGTGGACTGAGATCCCTGTTGACAGGCCCCTGGTATTAAGTAAAGAGTCAACGCTTACATTATGCAAATTAGCGGCCCCAATTCTCTGTAGATATTGGATTTGTTAAGTATGTAACGAAATTAGTTGCTTGTCTTCCTGCTTTGTTATGTCTCTGGTCAAGTTATGGAATCAGGTCGAAAATAGATTAAGGCTGCTTGTCGTGTTTTCCAGTTTACTGTGAAATGGTTAAATTTGCCGTGTTTATCTATCTACTACGTGGGTGTATGTATACATACACATATATATATATATATATATATATATATATATATATATATATATATATACGTATGTATCAGGTCATCCCATAAGTTCTGTCCGAATTTTGAATAAAGAAAACAAGTGATCAAATGTTATATTTAATTGAAATTTAATCATCAATGTACTTTCCCCTCATTAACTATGACTTCCTTCTATCTATTTACAAGCTTTTTTAATCCCATCAATGTAAAGATTTTGGTTTCAAGGCGAAGAACTCTGAGATGTCTGTTTCGACCTACTCCTGGTTTGCGAAAGTTATGTCCCCCAAATGATTCTGTAAACTACGAAACAAATGTTAGTCTGAAGGAGCAAGGTCGTGAGGAATGTTTTCCAAACCAACCTCTTCGATCTTCTGTGATGTGATCTTTGCACTGTGGGGTCGCGCATTGTCCTGATGAAACATCCACTCCTTTTCGATTCACTGAAGCGGGTCTTTTTTTCTTCAAAGCTTGGTTCAAATGCTCTAATTGCTGACAGTAGACTTGAGCATGGATTGTTGCATTAGGTGGTAACAATTCAAAGTGAATTACTCCTTTCCAATCCCACCAGATAGAGAGAAGAACCTTTTTCCCATGAAGTTCCTTTCTCGGTTGTGGTTGAGCTTTTTCCCTTTTACCAAGCCACTGTTTACGACGTTTAACATTTCGATAGAAGATCCATTTTTCGTCACCAGTCACAAGTCTATCCAAAAAGGGTGAAATGAGTTCGTGAGAATGGAGAGAAGATCAGATGTCAACTCGGGATGTGCGGTTGCTTTCGGACAATTCATAAGACACCTATTTTCCAAGTTTAGGAACTTTTCCAAGTTGCAGAAGATGACGACGAACAGTTGTATGGTTTGGACTAAGCTTTATTGCCAGTTCTTCAACTGATAATGCAGGATTTTCTTCAAGTAATACCTCAAGGAGCTTATCATCAAACTCAACTGGACGTCCTGTTCGATCTTCATCTTCAAGGCTGAAATCTCCACTTCTGAATTTTGCAAACCATCATCTGCGAGTTCTTTCATTCAAGCATTCTTTCCCATAAACTGAGTGTATGTTTCGAGTTGCTTCGGCTGCAGAGTTTCCTTTTTTGTACTCATAAAACATTATGTGCCTCAAATGCTCTTTGGATACTTCCATGTTAGAAAGGGTTGAATGAAAGAAATTTTAATTCTATTATTCTGTAAAATAATATTTAATTCGTTTAAATGTACACAAATGCATAAAAATAATTTTTAATTCCATTAGACATTCTAAAATACTATTAAATTTCATTCAATTTTAAAAAAGCTAAAATTGGACAGAACTTATGGGATGACCTGATACATATACTTATATACGCACATAGACATGGCCGTTGCGTAAGTGCAAATTAAAACGCTAGTTTAGACATCCACTCGTTTCTCGCTAGTGGTGGACATTAGTGGTGGACATCTCACTAGTGGTGGACACTGCAAGTTAAAAAATCCCCTGCAAAACTTACACCACAATCAAATGACTTTCTCTTCTTCTTCTTCTTCTTCTTCTTCTTCTTCTTCTTCTTCTTCTTCTTCTTCTTCTTCTTCTTCTTCTTCTTCTTCTTCTTCTTCTTCTTCTTCTTCTTCTTCTTTGTACATGTACTACTATTACTACTGCTACTACTGTTGCTGCTGCTGCTGATACTACTACAACTACTACTACAAACTCCATCACCACCACCACCACCACCACCACCACCACTACTACTACTATTTAATATATAATAATAATAATATAAGAGAATAATAATATAATAATAATAATAATAATAATAATATATAACAACAAGAATAATAATAATGATAATAATAGTTAATAATAATAATGATGCTGATATGATGATTAATGAAACTATTACAACTACAACCCCTATAATACTACTACTACTACTACTACTACTACTACTACTAACACTACTACTACTACTACTACTAATAATAATAATAATAATAATAATAATAATAATAATAATAATAATAATAATAATAATAATAAAGGTACTACTAAATACGAAATGAATAAACGAAATGCCGTTGTATTATTACCGATGGAAATCTTCTAAAGTGGATAATTGAAAATATATGTTTAGTATTAAGCTGGATCTGATGATAGTATGAAATTAGTAATATATATATATACATATATATACATTTCGTTGGAACAAAGGATATTATTCACCTTCAAGTTATTGGAATGTAACCAGAGCGAAATTGAAAAGTCTGTGGAATTGGTACATTAGACAACGTAACAAGTGATCGTTGAAATATATCAAATGTAGAAATAGAGGTCAGTCAGGTAACTAGTGTTTATAGGCAATATATTCGGTGCTGACAGTAATACATTGATGAATATGGTAAATACAATTCCTGGTAAAGAAATATGGAATTATCACATTTGGTCGGTGCTCATTCAGCTTTTATTTTATTTCCTGGCCTAAACGCAAATCGTGACAGCAACTGACGAGACTCCAAATAGAGCCGAAAACAATGAAAACAATAAGGCGGTGAGCTGGCAGAAACGATAGCACGCCGGGCGAAATGCGTAGCCGTATTTCGTCTGCCGTTTCGTTCTGAGTTCAAATTCCGCCGAGGTCGACTTTGCCTTTCATCCTTTCGGGGTCGATAAATTAAGTACCAGTTACACACTGGGGTCGATGTAATCGACTTAATCCGTTTGTCTGTCCTTGATTGTCCCCTCTGTGTTTAGCCCCTTGTGGGTAGTAAAGAAATAGAGAACAATGGAAGGGATCATAAAACTCATTCAAAAACGAAACCTAACACGGCATCTCGTTAAAAAGATACTGGTTGTTCCCTGTCAACTGATAATGAAGGATTTTCTTCAAGTAATGCCTCAAGGAGCTTATCATCAAACTCAACTGGACGTCCTGTATGGATGTGATCTCCAGATACAGGCATCCAGCAACAGGACCTCCGTGATTCTATAATGGACCGTGAAGTCTGGCGTAACATAGTAAATTCCATTGTCTCGACCACGGTCGAACAATGATGATGATGATGGATGTCCTGTTCAATCTTCATCTTCAAGGCTGAAATCTCCATTTCTGAGTTTTGCAAGCCATCTTCTTTCATTCAAGCATTCTTTCCCATAAACTGAGTGCCATGTTTCGAATGGGGAAGATTACAAAATGAAAAAGGTGCGAGCAGACGATAGAAAATGTCAAAGTGTGAGAAGAGAAAACTCAGAGTAATGTGCAGCACACAATGTTGTTGCTTCTATTTCTGTCAGCAAAGATATCATGTATGTATTACAAACAGACATACATGCATGCGTTTATGCATATATGCACACATTCATACATACGTACATACATATGTATACGTATATGCATGCATACATACATGTATACACACATACATTCTTTCATACATACCCCTCACACACACACACACACACTCATACATACACACACACACACACACACACACACACACACAAACATATATATATAGGCGTAGGAGTGGCTGTGTGGTAAGTAGCTTGTTTACCAACCACATGGTTCCGGGTTCAGTCTCACTGCGTGGCACCTTGGGCAAGTGTCTTCTACTATAGCCTTGGGCCGACCAAAGCCTTGTGAGTAGAATTTGGTAGACAGAACTGAAAAGAAGACCATCGTATATATGTATATATATATATATATATATATATATATATATATATATATATATATATATTGTTGTGCAAGATTTTTTATGTGAAGTCGGGTGTTGAAACAGATATTGTTATATTTCGGAATGGTCATTTTGCCAGTTTTTTTACAGTTTTTTCAATCATTTACAATTGGCTAAACTGGCAAAATGACCATTCCGAAAAAACATATATATATATTATATATATATATATATTATATGTGTGTGTGTGTGTGTGTGTGTGTGTGTGTGTGTGTGTTTGTGCGTCTGTGCCCCCCCCCCCCATCGCTTGGTGTGTTTACGTAGCGAGGTTAGTGATGGTGAAGTCTAGCACTTGTGGGGATGATAAATGATGGTAATGTCTAATAATTGTAGAGGTTATCGATGATTGTAAACTCTAGTAGCGATTGGGAGAGTTTTAGATGCATGATTACTAAACATTAGAACAAATTTTATCCAGTATTATACTGTTTCTCAGCTCTGTAACATCATTTACAATAATATTAGGTTGTTCCGAAAATAATGGCCGCTCTAAGTGTTGTGTTTTGAAACGCAATTTTATCATAGTATTTTAATTATATTTTAGATTTATTTCGACATACTTAATAATTGATGTATGCTCTTTAATAATTTTCTATTTATTTCCAACAGAAGACATTCTTGAGGCATAGGCGCCCTTAATTATGAACATGGCAAAAAAGGACCTTCGCTTACTTTTCTTGCATGAGCTCAAGCTTGGGCACAATGCCTCCCAAACTGCTGCCAATATCAACAGAGCAAGGGGAGAGGGGTCCTCAAGTGATTGCACAGTACGAAGGTGGTTTCACAAATTCCATAGTGGTAATGAGCGCCTTGAAGACGTAGAAGGTAGAGGATGGTCATGCAGTCTTGACAATGAACAATTGAAAGCAATTGTTGAACAAAATCCACATAAAAAAATGTCAGAGAAATGTCTCAGGCATTTGGTGTCAGTATTGCAATGGTCTCATCCAATCTGCAGAAGATTGGTATGGTGAAAAATCTCGATAAATAGGTACCGCATGAGCTCAATGAAAATCCAGAAGTTCGGCATTTTGAAGTGTGCTCGATGCTCTTTCTGCGAAACACTAATGATTATTTTCTTGACCGAATAGTCACTTGTGACGAAAAGTGGATCCTTTATGATAATTGTAAGCGATCGGGTCAATGGCTTGATCGTGATGAGTCCCCTAAACATTTCCTAAAGCCAAAGTTGCATCAGCAAAAGATTATGGTGACTGTCTGGTAGTCTGCAATTGGTGTTGTCCATTACAGCTTTCTAGAAGCCAATTAGAGAATTACAGCAGAGTTTTACTGCAATCAACTCACTGAAATGCATGCTCACTTGCAAAAAATGAGACCTGCATTGGCGAATTGGCATGGCCCAATTCTGTTCCATGATAATGCAAAGCCACATGTTGCAAGAATGACGCTGCAGAAACTCACAGACTTGGGATACAAGACTTTACCAGATCCTTTATATTCTCCTGATCTTTCACCCACTGACTACCATTTTTTAAAGCATTTAGACAGATTTTTAAGTGATGAAACTTTCAGGTCCAAACCAGAGGTGGTCAGCTTTTAAAGATTTCTTAGCATCAAAGCCTATAATTTTTTTATGAACGAGGCATAAGTTATCTCCTTGTAGATGTTCACGGCTCATACTTTGACTAATCAAAACATTTCTATTGTTAAGTTTTCCAGAATAAAATTGTTTCTGTAATCGGCCATTATTTTCGGAACAACCTAATAATAAAAAGTATGTCGTATATTGACACCTAGACACTCACTTAAAGTCGAACTACTGGCGATTTCTTAGTCTGTACTCCAGATTTAGTTTCAAGTAAGAAGCAGTAATTGAGATGACTCTGACAACGGTGGATCTAAAGCAGTGGTGCTCAACCATTTTTTGCCTATGAACTCCTTTTGTTCCTATTTTATTCTACTAAACCTCCATGTTAAAAAAATACTCTTTACTCTTTCGTTTCAGTCATTTGACTGCGGCCATGCTAGAGCACCGCTTCTAGTCGAGCAAATTGACCCCAGGACTTTTTCTTTGTAAGCCTAGTACTTATTCTATCGGTTTCTTTTGCCGAACCGCGAAATTACGGGGACGTAAACCCACCAGCATCGGTTGTCAAGCGATGTTGGGGGGACAAACAAAGACACGCAAACATACACACACACATACGTATATATATATATTTCTTTACTGCCAACAAGGAGCTAAACATAGAGGGTACAAACACGGACAGACAAAGGGATTAAGTCGATTACATCGACCCCAGTGCGTAACTGGTGCTTATTTAATCGACCCCGAAAGGATGAACGGCTAAGTCGACCTCGGCGGATTTTGAACTCAGAACGTAACGGCAGACAAAATACGGCTACGCATTTCGCCTGGCGTGCTAACGTTTCTGCCAGCTCGCCGTATATACATATATACGATGGGCCTCTTTTCAGTTTCCATCAACCAGATCCACTCACAAGGCTTTGGTCGGCCCGAGGCTATAGTAGAAGACAATTGTCCAAGGTGCCACGCAATGAGACTGAACCATGTGATTGGTAAGCAGGTTACTTACCACACAGCCACTCCTGTGATTTAATATTATCAAGATTTGTATAAAAAAATTCTTTAAATATTTTGTGCATTGTAGAAGTATAACCAAATTATTGTTCATAAGCTTCAATAATAAAATCTTATGTGAGCCCAAGGGTTTTATGCACCCTGGTTGAGAACCACTGGTCTAAAGGAAGAGGCTTTGCTCGTGGCACGGTCTGGAGGTAAAGAGTTCGCCAATGGTATAGATTATCCATCTATAAGGCAGCGAGCTGGCAGACACGTTAGCACGCCGGGCGAAATGCTTAGCGGTATTTCATCTGGCATTACGTTCTGAGTTCAAATTCAGCCGAGGTCGACTTTGCCTTTCATCCTTTCGGGGGTCGATAAATTAAGTACCAGTTACGCACTGGGGTCGATGTAATCGACTTAATCCGTTTGTCTGTCCTTGTTTGTCCCCTCTGTGTTTAGCCTCTTGTGGGTAGTAAAGAAATAGGTATTTCGTCTGCCGTTACGTTCTGAGTTCAAATTCCGCCGAGGTCGACTTTGGAATTCATCCTTTCGGGGTCGATAAATTAAGTACCAGTTACGCACTGGGGTCGATGTAATCGACTTAATCCGTTTGTCTGTCCTTGTTTGTCACCCTCTGTGTTTAGCCCCTTGTGGGTAGTAAAGAAACGGGTATAGACTATCCATGTTTTCGTCCAATCAGAAGATAATGTGTTCATAGTTCCGTCTGGAAGAAAAGATTGTAGCTATGCTTTCATCTGGAGGATGAGGATATATGCCTGGCTTGATCTGGAAAAAGTGTCTGTGTTTGGAGGAAGAGAATCCGTTCATTCTTTCGTCTGGAGAAAAAGGTTGTGTGCCCTTAATTTCGTCTGGAGATAGAGGATTTGCGCATGGTTGAGATTGGAGGAAAAGGCTGTGTTTATGGTTCGGTTGGGCGGGAACGTCTGTACGCATGCGCTTTGATGGTACATTTTACATTGAGCTGCAAGTTTAAATGGATACATAGATGAATATATATGAATATATGAAAATACAAACTCTAAACAAAACTGGATGTGTGTGTACATGCGTGCGCATATATGTCTATCGGTTGTTATATATCTACTTACCTTTGTGTCTACCTACCTATCTACCTACCTACACACACTCACATACATACATACATACATACATACATACTTATCTATTTACCTACAAAACCTGTCTACATATCTACCTACATAACTATCTACTCATCTATCTGTCTATCCTTCTATCTAATTTAGCTACCTACCTACCTAACTACTTATCCCTTTCACTCTCTCTGCTTCTCTCTCCTTCTCCGTAACTATCTAACTTACTACCTGTCTTTCTAATTATCTACCTGTTTATGTCTACATGTTTGTCTATTTGGGATCTGTTTATTAGCTTATCTATCTATCTATCTATCTATCTATCTATCTATCTATCTATCTATCTATCTATCTATCTATTTATATATCTATCTATCTATCCATCTATCTATCTATCTATCTATCTATCTATCTATCTATCTATCTATCTATCTATCTATCTATTTATATATCGATCTATCTATCTACCTATTTGTCCATCAACATATCTGTCTATCACTCAGTCTGTCTGCTTCTCTCTCTCTCTCTCTCTCTCTCTCTTCCTCCTTTTGTCTTTCTATCCATCTGTCAACGTACCTCATCCAGACATCTTCGCTCCACAACAAACAACCTTACCTTTCTTGCTTGCCTGCTTGTCTGTCCGTCTGTCTCTCTGCCTGTCTGTGCGTCTGTATCTACTCAACACACAGCCACTCCTACCTTCAGCCTCTCTCTCTCTCTCTCTCTCTCTCTTTCTTTCTTTCTTTCTTTCCAGCCCATTGCCATACCCTGCCACTCGCCACACCACCCACGTCTCTAATTAACCGTGAAGTAACCCTAATCTGTAGGAAACACTCGGTATAATCTGAGGAATTTAATTAGACAATGCCGGACCCCCACCCACCCAACTCCCACGCACCACTACGTTCCCTCCTCAGCCCCACCCCACCCCACCCACCCCTCCACATCTGTCCGTTCCCTAACTTCCCAATGTCTGCTACTTAACCAGCTATGACACCAACACTAACACCACCACCACCACCACCACCACCACCACTACAACAACAACAACAACCACAACAACAATAACAACAACAGCAACAACGACACGACGACAGCAACAACAACAAGCAAACTTTATCCATCGCTACCATCATCATCATCATCATCATCATCATCATCAACACCAACATGGCCGTCGTTAGCAAGGTTCATCTCAACAGCTCATCGTTCGCTTATAAGTCGTCTTTATCGCTTTAAGGATGATACGGCGATGAAGACGTCGTCGTCGACGACGAGGACTATAACGACGATGACGACGACGATGAAAGGATGATGATGATGATGATGATGATGATGATGATGATGATGATGATGATGACGACGATGGTGACGACGACAACTGATGTTCGTGATGGTTATGGCGGCCGCGATGGTGGTGTTGAGGATAATGATGACGACGACGACGACGATGATGATGATGACGAGGAGGAGGAGGAGGATACTGATAAGGAGGAAATGGAGGAGGTGGAGGAGAGGGGAGGAGAACGAGGTGGAAGATGATTGTTGACGATGTCGACGACGACGATGGTGATGACGATGACGACGACGATGACGGCGACGACGACGACGATGATGATGATGATGATGATG
Source organism: Octopus sinensis (assembly GCF_006345805.1). Lineage (NCBI taxonomy): Eukaryota > Metazoa > Mollusca > Cephalopoda > Octopoda > Octopodidae > Octopus > Octopus sinensis. The sequence continues at coordinate 8,070 of NW_021824501.1, read as the reverse complement.
ATGATGATGCGGTGTAGGGAGAGGAAGAGGAGGACAATAATGATGATGATGGTGAAGTTTATTGTTGTCATTGGTGGTAGACATGGCGGTGAATGTATTGGGGACGGAATCGTCACGAAGCTGTTATAGTTGTTGTTGTTGTTGTTGTTGTTGTTTGTTGTTGTTGGTGGTGGTGGTGGTGGTGGTAGGGCGATGATGACAGTGGTGATGATGCTTGTGGCAGTGGTGGTGATGGTGATGTTATTGTTTGTAGTGATTGTGATGGTGGTGGTGGTGGTGGTGGTGGCGGCGGCGGCGGCAGCAGCAGCGGCGATAGGTGGTAGTGGTGGTTGTGGTGGTGTGTGTGTTTATGTTGATGTTAGAGGGGAGTGGGTGGAGGTAGTTGCTAATTAGATTCGTCGCTTGATGAGCAATGTACACGGTTTGTTGTTCTTTACACTGGATGGCTTCACTGAGCACCTCCGACACAACCACCACCACCACCACCACTACCACTTCACCGCCATATACACCATCACCAACACCATCTCCGCCACCACCATCATCACCACCGCCATCATCACTACAATCAATATCATCGCCAACCCATCACCACCAACACCACCAACAACAACAAAAGCAATAAGTCCAATACCAGTACGAATGTCACCTCCAACACCACCACCATCATCACAAACTCCAGCACCACCACCACCTCCATCATCAACCTCACCGTCAATACCACCATCAGCACTACTACCAGCACCAACGCTACCAACACTACTACCGCCAACACCACCATCACCACCACCTCAGCCATCACCACCACTAACAACAATAGCACCAGTACCAGCATGGATGTCACCACCAACACCAGCACCACAACACTACGCCACCGCCATCAACATCTTCAGCACCACCACCCAAACAGCAGCAACACATAACGACACGAGCTATACCACCACAGGTACTATAACTTACACACGAAACACCACCAGAGCATTTAAGCTATCGACACACCACCACCATCAATATCTTCAACTCTACCAATACCACCACGACCACCACCACCAACATGACCACTATCATCACTACCCCTAGCAACTTTGCTAGTCACCCTAGTACTATCGCACCACTCCCTGTAACACTACAAATGCCAGAAACGCAACCACTACCACCACTACCACAACTACCAGCACTACCACAAACACCAGCAGCAGCAGCACCACCACCACCACCACCACCACCACAAACAGAAGCACCACCACAAGCACCACCACCACAAACAGCACCGCCACCACCACAAGCAGCAGCTCCACTACCACAAACAGCAGCAGCAGCAGCACCACCACCACCACCACCACAAGCAGCAGCAACACCACTACAAACAGCACCACCACCACACCGCCACAAACAACACTGTTACCACTACCACCACCACCACTACCACGAATACACATGCTACCGCTATTTCCACTATCACCACTATCACCACCATCCTCACCACTACCATCCACACCCCGACCACTGTCACCATCATTACTAACACTACCGCCGTCACCATCATCATTATTAATCCCCAACCTTTCCCTTCTGTCAACCATGCTTTAACCGTCACCATTGTCACCACAGACGGCATCATCACTTTCATCATTGTCAACACCACCACCACCACCACCACCACCACATTCATCGAATCATTGTGGTCAATGCAACCGTTGATGATGATGATGATGATGATGATGATGATAGAGCTCTTAATGATATTCTTGATGAAGAGAGTTTGATATGATGTAAAACAAATACACGCGCGAGAATATATATATATATATATATATATATATATATATATATATATATATATATATATATATATATATATATATATTCTTTACTTGTTTCAGTCATTTGACTGCGGCCATGCTGGAGCACCGCCTTTAATCGAGCAAATCGACCCGGGACTTATTCTTTTGTAAGCCCAGTACTTATTCTATCGGTCTCTTTTGCCGAACCGCTAAGTAACGGGGACGTAAACACACCAGCATCGGTTGTCAAGCAATGCTAGGAGGACAAACATAGACACAAACACACACACATATATATATATATATATATGTATATACATATATACGACGGGCTTCTTTCAGTTTCCGTCTACCAAATCCACTCACAAGGCTTTGGTCGGCCGAGGCTATAGTAGAAGACACTTGCCCAAGGTGCCACGCAGTGGGACTGAACCCGGAACCATGTGGTTGGCAAACAAGCTACTTACCACACAGCCACTCCTGCGCCTATATATATATTTATATACAAAGTGGTTGGAAGCAAAGGTTGGTATAAAAATGGGAATAGAACACATTCAGAAAACGGCATCACTTGGCAGTGCAAGGAGTCTGTGTACAGTCATTGGACTGTGGCCATGCTGGGGTACTGACTTGAAAGGTTTTCGTTGAACAGATCGATCTCCAATACTTAATTCTCATAGTCTGGTACTTACTCTATCTGTCACCTTTACCGAACCGCTAATTTACGTAGACGCACAGAACACCCGTTGTCAAGAGGGGTTGGTAGGGACAAACACAGACATAATAGCACGCACACACACACACACACACACACTCACACACATACATATGTATATGTACTATGGGCTTCCAAACAGTCTCCGTTCACCAAATTCACTCACAAGGCATTAGTCGGCCCGGGACAACAGTTGAAGTTACCACACAATGGTACTGAACTCGAGATTTCTAATCACACAGCAATGCCTACGTTTATATGGCATTTTAATTTAGTGAGGATGAAGAGGATGAAGAGCAAGTTGTGTCCAAAGCTTTGGTAGGCCTCTGAGACTGGTGAGACCATTAATGTTCTGTTTATCATGTTGCGACCTGACACCTTCAAGGAAGTCATTTGCTTTGCAAGGGGGAGGAGGATTTCCAGAGAGACGACACTCAGGACAAGAAGGTCTGTGCTTTATGGTTAACACTAAGTCTGAGAAGATGGATACAATGTGGATGATGAGAAGAGGGCGAGATACCAGTGAGTTGAGCGAGCTTGAGTAGACAAGAAAAGGATCAACCAAATTTGAGGAGCAGTGGTCATTATAATATCGATTTCAAATTTCGACACAAGGCCAACAATATCGGGTGACGGGCTAAATTGATTATATCGACCCCAGTGTTCAACTGGTAAGGAATTTGAACTCAGAGCGTAAAGATTGATTAAATGCCACAAAGCATTTTGCCCGGCGTGCTAACGATTCTTATTTCTTTATTGCCTACAAGGGGCTAAACATAGAGGGGACAAACAAGGACAGACACTTGAATTAAGTCGATTACATCGACCCAGTGTGTAACTGGTACTTAATTTATCGACCCCGAAAGGATGAAAGGCAAAGTCGACCTCGGCGGAATTTGAACTCAGAACGTAACAGCAGACGAAATGCTGCTAAGCATTTTGTCCGGCGTGCTAACGATTCTGCCAGCTCGCCACTGATCATTATAATATCGACAGAGAAGATAGACAGATGAGACGATGAAAGTATAGAGCATAGGTTGGTGTGTGTCTGTAAGGGACTTTATGCCAAATGCTCTGCGATTACTTCGACACCTGACGTGTGGTACGCCGTGCACCTGTTCAGGTAACGTCGATTTGATGGAGGAGGTGAGCTTGTGTAGAGCACAAACATTTGACCACTATTAACAAACCGGTTGTTCAACAAAAAATTACAGAACCGTCTTTCTCGAACTACAAGAAGCTACCACCATCACCATTAGTAACAGAATATATGTTGTTTGTTCCTTCTCGAGCCATACCTGGCTCATAAGGGCCGGTTTCCCGGTTTCCTTGGCGTATAGGTTCCCCACCTGGACGGGACGCCGGTCCGTCCAGGTGAGCTGCAAGATGCAGGAAAAAAGAGTGAGAGAAAGTTGTGGCGAAAAACTCAGCAGAAGTTCGCCATTACCTTCTGTCGGAGCCGCGTGGAGCTTAGGTGTTTCGCTCATAAACACACACATCGCCCGGTCGGAGATTCGAACCTGCGATCCCTCGACCGCAAGTCCACTGCTCTAACCACTAGGCCATGTGCCTCCACAACAGAATATATGGGAAACACCTTTTCTTTTATGCATGTTTCATTAAATACACAACTATGGTAGAGCTTTATCTTGTTTATTTTACTTTTTCCATATTCTTTTACAAGCATTTTACATATCGTTTCGAACTATTGAATTCCCAAACCCATATACGACGTTTCTAGAACTTCATAGTCTCATTATCAGGAATCGAGTCGACTATATTTGGGGTTTCTTATATACTAATAGGAAGTGCAATGGCGCAGTGGTTAGGGCAGCGGACTCGCGGTCGCAGGATCGCGGTTTCAATTCCCAGACCGAGCGTTGTGTGTGTTTATTGAGCGAAAACACCTAAAGCTCCACGAGGCTACGGCAGGGGTGTGCTGGTGACCCCTGTTGTATTCTTTCGCCACAACTTTCTCTCACTCTTTCTTCCTGTTTCTTGAGTAACACTGCGATGGACTGGTGTCCCGTCCAGCTGGGAGGAACACATACGCCACAGAAACCGGGAAACCGGGCCCATGAGCTTGGCTAGGCTTGAAAAGGGCGCACAAATAAATAAATATACTAATAAGAATATTCTTATGTATACATTCCTATAAAATTCCACACAAAAATAAAAGACTAATCATGGAAACTATATAAATGTTGCAGCACCATGCCAAAATTAACACGCAAAAACATACATCCAAAAATTTGCACTCGTGGATACTGAAATAAAAAATTGCAAGAACCTTGTGGCCAGAATTTGACCACGACAAACAAATCAACACGTGACTGCTGAGGCATAATGCTAACGGAAAAAGAAAAACAACATTAGGCGGGAAATACTACACGAATTCAATCAGTATATAGGAGTCAGGACAAACACGGAATATCTTCATTTCATTTTTTTTTTTTTTTTGATAATGGGACTGTGAAGATCTAAACATGTCGGATATTGATTCAGGAACACCACTGTTCCAAATCAACTGTAAAAAGCTAATAAGAAAACATGTAAAATATAAGGCTAAAAAGATAAAACTTGAACATAGTCGTGTATTTAATGAAACATGTATAGTTAACAGTTTAAATGCATGGAGTAGTGTGGAATTATTAACTGGCGGAAGCTGTTAATTATTCACACAATATAGTGTTGTAGTGTCATTATCATTCACACCAGGTCAAATCTGATTATTAAAGACCATGGACAAACAACCATCACCAATACCTATTATTTCTGGTCAGTCGAGCGACCACTCCTTCTCCTCTCATAGACTCCTACTCTCGGTGTACTTTGGTATTTCAGGCAAACTGGTGCCCGTGTGTATACGTTAAGTATGATATATACATGTCTATATTTTAATTTAACGCTGTTTCAGTTGCATGCACCAAATTTTTATACAACTCGGTGGCTTTACGTAACATCAGTGAATGAAATATTTACTGTTTCCCTAATATCAGAGACAAAAAGATTTCGTCTGGGAATGTGAGTAGCGAATAAACGTCATAGACAAGGTTCAAGGAAGCCGAAACGCTTCTGATATTCTCGTGGGGGTCATTACTGGAGCCATGTTCGTCTTGCTCCTACTTTCAGTCTATTTTGGTATTGTCTACAAACTTCAGTTCTGATCATTGGTTGGCAGGAAGCGTAGCAAGTGCCAAACAGACGCGTGTGTTAGTCAAATAGAGCAGTGTACAGTAGCATTAGAGTAAAGAAATGAAGCGTATTGCTGTTATTGCCGGTGTTGTTATATAACCCCAGGTCAGTCAGGATCCACTAGTCCTGCAACAAGCAGAATGTGAGTCAAACAACGATCCTCAGATTTGCTATTGCTATTTAAGGTTAGATGAGGTTTGAACCAGCTGTCCCGCGACAGGCAGACTGTCAGCCAAACGACGATTCTGAAATATGTTGTTTAGCGTCATATCAGCTTCGATCGAACAATGGCCGATGGTCAAAGATATTCCATCCTGACCTTACCATTTTTTTCTTCACTCAAACACTGCTTACCTTGGACTACAGAACACAGTGTTTGCTCTTTGAAAAAGGAAGAAGATAAAACAAAACAAAACAAAACAAAAAAAAACAGAAATGTGTGATGAAATGAAGATGTAACTGCTATTTCTAGCGTATATAACGTGCGACCTCGCCAGTAAAACTTCCATCCTTTGACGGTTGACCAAGCAATGACCGGCTCTCCAACGTTTTTTCTGATTTATTACCTTCAGGATGACTGTGTCTTGAATTTTCATCCATTTTTTAGATGTTAGGGTAAAATTAGAAAGAGGTTTGGCTGCTAATTTTAGCATGTCGACCAAAGGGGTAGAGGTTGACGGCTCCAGGTACTCTTTACTCTTTACTCTTTTACTTGTTTCAGTCATTTGACTGCGGCCATACTGGAGCACCGCTTTTAGTCGAGCAAATCGACCCCAGGACTTATTCTTTGTTAGCCTAGTACTTATTCTATCGATCTCTTTTGCCGAACTGCTACGTTACGGGGACGTAAACACACCAGCATCGGTTGTCAAGTGATGTTAGGGGGGCAAACACAGACAGACACACATACATATGTATATACATATACATATATACGACGGGCTTCTTTCAGTTTCCGTCTACCAAATCCACTCACAAGGCTTTGATCGGCCCGAGGCTATAGTAGAAGACACTTGCCCGAGGTAACACACAGTGGGACTGAACCCGGAACCATGTGGTTGGTAAGCAAGCTACTTACCACACAGCTACGTGTGTATAAAAGTCTGCTGTAGTGGAATGGGGTGCTTTATTCAATGTTCTTTTCTGATTTATTACATTCAAGATGGCTGCATCTAGTAGTTTCCTCCATTTTTTTTTTTTAAACGATAGGGTATAATTTGAAAGAGGCTCGGCTGCTAATTTTAGGATGTCGACCAAAGGTTTCTTTGATGGCTCCAGAAGTATGGAGTGGCTGTAAAAGTCTGCTGTAGTGGCATGGAGTGCTTCCACTGAGTTCAAACTTTAAATGTATATTTAGACATCATAGAATGTTTGATATTGTTGTTGTTGTTGTTTAAGGTTTACGAAAGTCAGACGGTTCACATAGCGTTATCGCTTTTGCTGTTCTTCATTACATATTAATTTGTCTGTCACATTCACTTCTTATCTATCTATCTATCTATCTATCTATCTATCTATCTATCTATCTATCTATCTATCTATCTATCTATCTATTTATCTATCTATCTATCTATCTACTTGTCTGTCTGTGTCTATCTGACAGCTAATCAAACTTCCTTCCATGCTCCGTCTTTATATGTATGTGTGTGCAAGTGTGCGTACGTCTGTCTGTATATCTGTATGTATGCGTATATGTATGCATGAGTAAGTATATGAGTGTGTGCTTGTTTACATACAGAAACACACACATACACATGCATATATGCATATGTATATATATATATATGTGTGCGTACGCCCGTCTGTGTGTATGTGTTTATAGAGATATAGATACACATATATCTGTATATCTATCAATCATTACATGTATGATTGCTTATCTGCCTCTCCTCTCTCTCTCTATCTCTCCCTATCTCTCTCTCTATCTATCTATCTAGCTAGCTAGCTAGCTACTTGCTAGCTAGCTACCTACCTACCTACCTACCTACCTACCTACCTACTTATCTACCTACCTACCTACGTACCTACCTACCTACCTACTTACCTATCTATCTATCGATCGATCTATCTATCAATATATTTATCTCCCTCTATAGTTCCCTCTCTCTTTCACCTCGCTTTCTCTCTCTCTGTCTTGCAATATATCACTCCCTCTCAATTTCTCTCTCTCTCTCTCACTCTCTTGATGCACACACACACGCGCGCGCGCGCGCGCGAGCACACACACACACACACACACACACACACACACACACGCACACACACACACACTCACATACACAGACACGACTACCAGCGCGTGTATCTGTCTATATTTCTATCTCTGTACCTTAGAAGATGTCTCACTTACAACATACCAAAATGTATCTCTGTATG
>NW_021824500.1:0-15000 GCF_006345805.1 Octopus sinensis | reverse complement strand
GCTTATGCGATGAAACATGGAGGTTAACACTAAAAGAGGCAAACACACACAGAGACAAACACACGCACACAGAGGCACACACGCACTCCCATTCACGCACACATTCACACAAGCATATGCACGCACACGCGTTCACGCTCACTCATACAAATTCGCATGCTATCTCCCCTCTCCCCTCTCTTCGTGTCTCATCATTACATAGACTGGTATATATATCAATGTGGAGGCGCAATGGCCCAGTGGTTAGGACAGCGGACTCGCGGTCGTAGGATCGCGGTTTCAATTCCCAGACCGGGCGTTGTGAGTGTTTATTGAGCGAAAACACCTAAAAGCTCCACAAGGCTCCGGCAGGGGATGGTGGTGATCCTTGCTGTACTCTTTCACCACAACTTTCTCTCACTCTTACTTCCTGTTTCTGTTGTACCTGTATTTTCAAAGGGCCGGCCTTGTCACTCTCTGTGTCACGCTGAAATATCCCCGAGAACTACGTTAAGGGTACACGTGTCTGTGGAGTGCTCAGCCACTTACACGTTAATTTCACGAGCAGGCTGTTCCGTTGATTCGGATCAACCGGAACCCTCATCGTCGTAACCGACGGAGTGCTTCCATCATATGTGGAAATGGATATGTGTGCGTGTGTTCCTGTGAAGAAGTTCTGTTGTACGACTGGCCGACATGATGTAATGCTGTACATGCAACTGATATGAAGATGGTTCAAATCTAGATAGCAAAAGTGCACAATCTTCATTCCTTAATCAATTAACCAGAATTAGATGGTACGAGGAAAACTGTCTAATACTTAATTTTTTACTCTGTATTTAAAAATTTTAATAGGTACAATGGAGAGGTACAAAAATGTCTTATTTTGCAATTCTACTTATTCTTTTTTATATACACTTACTCTTTACTCTCTTACTTGTTTCAGTCATTTGACTGCGGCCATGCTGGAGCACCACCTTTAGTCGTGCAAATCGAGCCCAGGACTTATTCTTTGTAATCCCAGTACTTATTCTATCGGTCTCTTTTGCCGAACCGCTAAGTGACGGGGACGTAAACACACCAGCATCCGTTTCTTTATTACCCACAAGGGGCTAAATACAGAGGGGACAAACAAGGACAGACAAACGGATTAAGTCGATTACATCGACCCCAGTGCGTAACTGGTACTTAATTTATCGACCCCGAAAGGATGAAAGGCAAAGTCGACCTCGGCGGAATTTGAACTCAGGACGTAACGGCAGACGAAATACAGCTACGCATTTCGCCCGGCGTGCTAACGTTTCTGCCAGCTCGCCGCCACCAGCATCGGTTGTCAAGCAATGCTAGGGGGACAAACACAGACACACAAACACACACATACATATATATATACATATATACGACAGGCTTCTTTCAGTTTCCGTCTACCAAATCCACTCACAAGGCTTTGGTCGGCCCGGGGCTATAGCAGAAGACACTTGCCCAAGCTACCACGCAGTGGGACTGAACCCGGAACCATGTGGTTGGTTAGCAAGCTACTTACCACGCAGCCACACGTTTTATTCATTGAACTGTGACCAAGCTAGAGTGGGCTCCGTCTCGAAGGATTTTAGTCGAACAAATCCATCCTAGGACATATATTTGTCTGGTACATATTCTATCGCTCTCTTTGGCTAGATTGCTTCGTTATGGGGACGTCAACAAACCGACACTTGATGTTAAGAAGTAGTGGTGGATAAATTGAAACACGAACACACACACACACACACACACAGAGGAAGGGCCCCCACAATGTTTCCATCAACCAAATTTATTCACAGGTCAATGATCATCCCAGGGCTATAGTAGAAACGACTTGCCTGAAATGCTGCGCAGTGGGATTGAACTAGAAACTATGTGGTTACAACTCAAGCTTCTTAACCGCATAGCCATGTCTATGCCTATGTCTAAGCGATTTTGGTATTAAAGATTATGCTCAGAGCGTCGGCTGCGGGGTCACTCCGAAAAGCTCTATCTGCGACGATTTCATCTCAATCGAAGGAGAGGGGTTTTCTCCGTCCGGGTTGCGGATCCGTGGAATAAGCTGCCGGACGAGATGGTGAAGATGCCGACAACCGCTCGGATCAAAGTCTCTCTTGACCAGAAATGGCCTGAACTCTTTGCAAGAACACCCTCCTTGTACATAACTACCTTGTTCTCTAAGCTCGTATAGTAGCCATTAAAAAAAAAATTTCGACCTTCCAATTTGATACAAATGCCAAACATCTATGGAATGACAAACGTTTAATTCTTCTGCGACTCAGTAGTTGCTTTTATGCAGACTGACTCAATAATAGCTCTCACTTAATCGCTGTCAATCGCAGAACCTCGGCCATAACCTTTCTTATTTTCAAGGCTTTCGTTTTTCTCAAGAAGCCATAGGAACCAACGTTCGTTGACTGTTCCTTGACCAAATTCTTGGTTAATATGGCGAGCAATTTCCTCTGTTTTATGTTGCATTTTGATCCCATGTATTAAACTGTCTTCAACTTACATTTTTCATCATTAATTTGACAGCCGAAAATAAACAGGATTTAAGTTTGAAAGGAAAAAGAAAAAGCCCTTTATTATACATCTAAATATTTAAATCTGCCCTTCAAAGTGATCTATTATATGAACAAGGTTAAGAAAAAAGAAAAACACAATTTATACCAAAATAAGCATCAAAGTTTAAAATAACCAAACTCTCAAATATTTTCGCTCCATCCATATGGGTTTTTGTGTGTACGTACGTATATATGTATGCATGCATATATATGTATGTATATGTATGTACATATATATATATTTATATGTGTGCGTGTGTATGTGTGTGTATATATATGTGTATGTGTGTGTATATATATATGTATGTATGTATATGTATATACATATACATAAACACATATATGTGTGTGTGAGTGCGTATGTATGTATGCATGTATATATATATAATATATATATATATATATATCATACATACATACCTAGTTCAAGATTTATTATGTGTGTATATATATATATATATATTAATATATTATATATATATTATATATATATGCATATATGTACATACACATGCAAACGCGCACACAAATATATATATACACACCACACACATATATGTGTGTGTGAGTCCGTATCTATGTATGTATATTTATATATATATATATATATATATATATATATATATATATATATTATATATATATTATTATTGTATATATGCATATATGTACTTGCACATGCACACAAATATATACATACACATATGTATATCACTTTGTACATCTTTAAGATTGAGGAGGTTGCGCTAAACTCGCGCATGTCAACAAACGCGGAGAAATATAAACAATTGTACATACATCGTGGAACCGCGCAAAACCTCATTTACATACGTATGTCTCTTTGCGTATATACGTGATTTATACACACACACACACACACACACACACACACACACACACACACACACACACGAACACACCTACACAGAGAAACCCACACGCTGTTATTTTAATAGACACTCAACGAAGACAGAGAGATTTCTGTCATCATGACAATATATAAACCGGTAAATGGCTAGAGCTGCGGAGAGTTGTATATTAATGCCTTCAGCGGAAATATACGCATGGGATACTAAAGTCTGGGGATCTGGTGCTTGTAAGGCAGCGAAGTAGTAGCTAATTAGCTTATTAAATTTTGAATAGGAGACATTAATTCAGCATAATTATAATGAATTGGAATGTTATTTCTGTATATAATTACTAATTAATGTTAATATTTATAGAAATTTTACTCGAAAATAGCTCTATGAAATTTATGTATGAGGATTGTTCATTAAAGGTTTCCCTTGGCCCACTCCTCAAGGACTTGGATAAACGAAACTCGGTATAATTGTTAGTCCTTCTCTACATGGCAACCACCAATGGTGACACACTTCTCCAATCAACGTATGCTGGAGGCGCGTGGCTTAGTGGTTAGGGTGTCAGCACCATGATCGTAAAATTGTGGTTTCGATTCCTGGACCGGGAGACGCGTTGTGTTCTTGAGCAAAACATTTCATTTCACATTGCTCCAGTCCACTCAGCCGTCAAAAATGAGTAACGCTGAGATGGACTGACGTCCCATCCAGCTGGGGAACACATACGCCATAGAAACTAGGAAACCGGGTCCATGAGCCTGGTTAGGCTTTAAAAGGGCGCACTGCGGTGGACTGGTGCCCCGTCCAGCTGGGGAACACATACGCCATTGAAACTGGAAAACCGGGTCCATTAGCCTGGTTAGGCTTTAAAAGGGCGCACTGCGATGGACTGGCGCCCCGTCCAGCTGGAGAACACATACGCCATTGAAACCGGAAAGCGAGTCCATGAGCCTGGCTAGGCATTAAAAGGGCGTATTTATTTGTGGAGGTACATGACCTAGTGGTTATAGCAGTGGACTCGCGGTCGAGGGATCGCGGGTTCGAATCTCAGACCGGGCGATGTGTGTGTTTATGAGCGAAAGACCTAAGCTCCACGCGGCCTTCGGCAGAAGGTAATGGTGAACTTCTGCTGACTCTTCCGCCACAACTCTCTCTCACTCTTTCCTCCTGCATCTTGTAGCTCACCTGCGACGGACCGGCGTCCCGTCCAGGTGGGGAACCTATACGCCAAAGAAACCGGGAAACCGGCCCTTATGAGCCAAGCATGGCTCGAGAAAAAAGGAACAAGACTTTACCTCGGAAATAAGTTCATCATTCGAAAGTGCTTCCCCTTCAAAAAAAGGCTTCATGGTTGGAAAGAGGTGGAAGCCAAATGGCACGATGTTAGAAGAGTAGGAGCGGAGAGGGAAGATTTCACAGCCGCAGTATTGTGCTTTAATCTGGGCAACATTGTGAACTGGGGCACTGCTTTGAGAGAGGCGGACTCCTTTGGTCAACATGCCGCACCTCTCTTCTTTGATGGCGTCCCGCAATTTCTTAATTGGGGTGCCCTTTGCCAGAAAATCCATCATTACTATTATGCGCTGGTCCCAAAAGACTTGGACCTTCTTTGGAGTTGGCGAGTTATCATGCTTCTATTGCTTCGACTGGACTTTAGTTTCAGAATCATAATTTTGGAACCATATTCCATCGTGTGCGATAAGGCTGCAGAAAAAAACCCTCGTTTTCTTGGCACATTGCTGCCCTGCCATTGGTCATCGCATGGAAGCTGACTTTTCGTCTTTCGTCACCTTATCACAAAATGATCAACAAATGGAACGCTAGTCAGTTAAGGTGAGACAGTGTCACGTGACAACTTGCTGGGGTTGCCTACTGGAGCCTAGCAGCAGGTATTTAAAGGGGAAAAATTTAACAAGACAGTCAGTCACCGGCTGACACTCGCTGACGATACATCGAAGAGGCCGGGTAAAAAAGTGTGAGCATCCAAGGAATCCATCGTACAGGCAACTTCCGCATGTGAAAATGGTTGTGAATGATATTTCCACGGACCCTACACGTATCTTCACTTGGGTTAGTTGCCGAATAGTTATGCAGCGATCTACCAAAATGGCGGCTTCCACTTTCTGGATGGTGTTGTCATCAATGATGGAATGTGGTCGTTCAGAGATAGGAGAAATTTTCACTGATTTCCGACCACATTTGAACTGGTCAACATGCCACACCTCTCTTCTTTGATTGCGTCCCGCAATTTCTGCAAGAAAACGAGGGTTTTTTTCTGCAGCCTTATCGCACAGGATGGAATATGGTTCCAACATTATGATCCTGAGACTAAAGTCCAGTCGAAGCAATAGAAGCATGATAACTCGCCAACTCCAAAGAAGGTCCAAGTCTTTTGGGACCAGCGCATAACAGTAATGATGGATTTTCTGGCAAAGGGCACCCCAATTAACGGAGAATATTATGCTTCACTGCTGCAGAAATTGCTTGACGATGTCGTATGATGGTGCAATTTCACCATAATCGTCTTTTATCTCATCGAAAGTCTCTTTTGGTGTACGACCTTCCAAGTATAAGAACCTGATCACTGATCGGAATTCAACTGCCTCTATTATAAAAACCTTAGTCCATTTCAGCCGCCGCAAAAGACAAACGAATACAGGTGGAAAGCTGCAATTTACGACGTGATATATCATCATCATCATTGTTCGACCGTGGTCGAGACTTTCATAGTCTTTTCAAATGGCTAATAATGTGTGCGCGCGCCACTACTACACACATTGGAAAGCATTGTACAACCAAGTACTAAAGAAGATCTTTCCTCCTCCATGAAACAAAGCTGTTCCCGCTGGACGTCAACCCAGTATTTCTAAGCTACGGACCCAGTGATTTATTGTAAGGTTATCTCCCTAGATAGATTGCCTTCACTACGGCTAAGGAGCCCTTTCTGCGTGATATATACAGACATGCATGATTATACCTATACAAGTTCCGCTTCCTGTAATAATCAGAGGTGGGTCTGAGGAAATTTTTAATGAACACCCCCTCGTATATAAAGTTGTAGATATACGTATTTATGTTTGTATGTATGTATACACACACACATACGCACACAGGCACACACATACGAGGTCTGACCAATAAGTATCCGGACTGTTGCTATAGTAACGAAGCTAAATGTGGTAAACGGATCTGTTTACCAACTTAGTAAACGGATATGTTCCTTGTATCCCAAGGTGCAGTTAAATACCATTGAGTAAACACATAAAGAGATGGGCTGGAATCTCCAACCAAACTTCATGGTTTTCCCATCTACCAATACAAGGAAACAATTTATCTACAAGAACGATGTCTTTACTCTTTTACTTGTTTCAGTCATTTGACTGCAGCCATGCTGGAGCACCGCCTTTAGTCGAAGAAATTGACCCCAGGACTTATTCTTTGTAAGCCTAGTACTTATACTATCGGCCTCTTTTGCCGAACTTACGGGGACATAAACACACCAGCATCGGTTGTCAAGCGATGGTGGGGGTACAAACACAGACACACAAACATATACACACACACATACATATTATATATATATATATACATACATATATACGACGGGCTTCTTTAAGTTTCCGTTTACCAAATCCACTCACAAGGCTTTGGTCGGCCCGAGGCTATAGTACAAGACACTTGCCCAAGATGCCACGCAGTGAGACCGAACCCGGAACCATGTGGTTGGTAAGGAAGCTACTTACCACACAGCCAATATATTTATTGAAAAACAAAACTACACCTGAATATAGATGCATAACCAATTTTGGGTTTTGTCAAGATTTTAATTCATGAACCCATAACTGAAACCGTACATATTTTATCTCACTACTTTAATGTATGAGTTTATATACATTTACCCACCCCAAGTGCAATTGCCTCTCCTGTCTCGAATAATAACAATCACCAATTACTTACATTTAAATTTTTCCTACATGTTGATTCATATACAAACAGAAACTTATACAAGCAACACGGAGTAAATGTTTCTTAAGAAAATATGAAATTACAATATTTTCACCAATTACAATGTCATGATTAGCAAAAGCGAAACCGGTCAACTATCATAGTATTGTATCCCTTAAAATATATTAAAATTAGATGTTTTCATTTTCCTTCTTATATGATATTTAATGCCTTTCTGGAACGTTCGCACAAGGGGGGGTTCTTTTTTAAGGGTAGCCTTGTACTTTCTTCTCACTGGAAACCTCCAAAATATAAAGGGTTAAGGGCACAACACCTCTCTCCTACGCTACTCGAAACCAAACTATAATATACTTTCATATTCTAGACCACATCTAAAAGGAGGCTACATAAAGGATGAGCTCTGAATCACGCAGCAGCACATCTTAACCTCTGGTATATCATCAGTCATGTTCTGCACTCTGATAACATAATGCCTGACTCATATTTTAATCTTGACTAAGATTTCTCTTTTAAAATGTTTAAAATATATGGTTTAAATTATCTATCTATCTATCTATCTATCTATCTATCTATCTATCTATCTATTTATCTATCTATCTATCTATCTATCTATCTATCTATCTATCTATCTATCTATCTATCTATCTATCTATCCATCCATCTATCTATCTATCTATCTATCTATCTATCTATCTATCTATCTATCTATCTATCTATCTATATCTATCTATCTATCTATCTATCTATCTATCTATCTATCTATCCATCCATCTATCTATCTATCTATCTAGCTATTTGTCTATTTGTCTATCTATCTATCTATCTATCTATCTATCTACTATCTATCTATCTATCTATCTATCTATCTATCTTTCTATCTATCTATTTGTCTATTTGTCTATCTATCTATCTATCTATCTATCTGTCTACCTATCTATCTATCTATCTATCTACCTATCTATCGTTCTCCCCACTATCTGTCTGTTTGTCTGTCTGTATGTCTCTCTGCTTCTGCCTCTCTCTCTCTCTCTCTCTCTCTCTCCTCTCGAAATACACACACATACACACACACACACATATATATATAGGCGTGGGCGTGTCTGTGTTCTTAAGAAATTCGCTTTGTAAACTCGTGGTATTGAGTTCAATTACACAGTGCTGTACCTTTAGCAAATGTCTTCTTTAACTGCAATCCAACTAATAATCTGTGAGCAAGTTTGATTGAGAGAAACTATGTGAAGCCCTTAGCATATGTATACACGCATATATGTGTGTGTGTATGCATAGAAATATATGTGTGTGCGGTGTTTGTGTATGTCGCTATCATCTAATGTTTGACAACCGATATTGTCTTGCTTATATTCTCGTGACATAGTGGTTCGGTAAAAAAGGTGGAAGCATTTGGTGGAAGCACTCCGTCGGTTACGACGATGAGGTTTCCGGTTGATCCGAATTAACGGAACAGCCTGCTCGTGAAATTAACGTGTAAGTGGCTGAGCACTCCACAGACACGTGTACCCTTAACGTAGTTCTCGGGGATATTCAGCGTGACACAGAGAGTGACAAGGCCGGCCCCTTGAAATACAGGCACAACAGAAACAGGAAGTAAGAGTGAGAGAAAGTTGTGGTGAAAGAGTACAGCAGGGATCACCACCATCCCCTGCCGGAGCCTCGTGGAGCTTTTAGGTGTTTTCGTTCAATAAACACTCACAACGCCCGGTCTGGGAATCGAAACCGCGCTCCTATGACCGCGAGTCCGCTGCCCTAACCACTGGGCCATAAAAGGACAGATGTTTTAAGTACCAGACTTAACAATAAGTACTAGGGTAGATTTGTTCGACTAAAGTCCTTCAAAGTAGTGCCCAAGCATGGCCGCAGTCCAATGATTATAACAATTAGAAGATATGAGCTAAAAGATCCGTGTAACTTCGGTCATGATTATGGTTACTAACAACGGCTTCAAATTTTGAGAAGAGGCTAGCAATTTCGGCGGAGAGGCGAAGTCGATTACATCGACCCCAATACAAGACTGGTATTTATTTTATCAAAGGTAGCGAGCAGGCAGAAACGTTAGAACGCCGGGCGAAATGCTTAGCGGTATTTCATCTGCCGCTACGTTCTGAGTTCAAATTCCGCCGAGGTTGACTTTGCATTCATCCTTTCGGGTTTGATAAATTAAGTACCAGTTACGTACTGAGGTCGATATAATCGACTTAATCCGTTTGTCTGTCCTTCTTTGTTCTCTCTGTGTTTAGCCTCTTGTGGGTAATAAAGAAACAGGTATTTCGTCTGCTGTTACGTTCTGAGTTCAAATTGCGCCGAGGTCGACTTTACCTTTCATCCTTTCGGGGTCGATTAAATAAGTACCAGTTACGTACTGAGGTCGACATAATCGACTTAATCCGTTTGTCCTTGTTTGTCCTCTCTGTGTTTAGCCCCTTGTGGGTAGTAAAGAAATAGGTATTTCGTCTGCCGCTACGTTCTGAGTTCAAATTCCGCCGAGGTCGACTTTACCTTTCATCCTTTCGGGGTCGATTAAATAAATACCAGTTACGCACTGGGGTCGATATAATCGACTTAATCCGTTTGTCTGTCCTTGTTTGTCCTCTCTGTGTTTAGCCCCTTGTGAGTAGTAAAGAAATAGGTATTTATTTTATCAACTCCGAAAGGATGAAAGGCAAAGTTAACTTCGTTGAAACTTGAACTCAGAACGTGAAGACGGATGATATGTCGCTAAGCATTTTGTCCGGCGCGCTACCGATTCTTTTGGTAGTTCGCTGACCTTTTGCTCACTGATAATAATAACAATGTCTGATTCACATTTTAATTCTGATAAAGACTTTTGCTTGCACTTGAAAATCAGCTTCTCAAATTTAAAAAGTATATCTGAAATATCTCAAAATATCTCTAAAAAATATCTCAAAATATCTCTAAAAAATCCCCGCGATGTATGTATACGCACCCAGCGCCACCTTTTGTTTCCTTCTCTATATTTGCCACACCTATGTGTATTCTCAACACTCCTATGGAAGTGCTATCTATTTCTAGCATTCCCTAGTCAAAAATAGTTTGAAGAGCACTATTTTTGACGAAGATGATACACCAACACGTCATTTTGTCCCATATGGGATTTGATTTGCAGACAAATTTCTTCGCTTTTGAATAACAATGTAACAAAATTGCTTTTTCTATTTACTCTCTCTCTCTCTCTCTCTTTTACTCTTTTACTTGTTTCAGTCATTTGACTGCGGCCATGCTGGAGCACCGCCTTTAGTCGAGCAACTCGACCCCGGGACTTATTATTTGTAAGCCCAGTACTTATTCTACCGGTTCTCTTTTTTGCCGAACCGCTAAGTGACGGGGGCGTAAACACACCAGCATCGGTTGTCAAGCAATGCTAGGGGTACAAACACAGACACACAAACATACACACACACATATATATATCCATATATACGACGGGCTTCTTTCAGTTTCCGTCTACCAAGTCCAGTCACAAGGCTTTGGTCGGCCCGAGGCTATAGTAGAAGACACTTGCCCAAGGGGTCACGCAGTGGGACTGAACCCGGAACCATGTGGTTGGTAAGCAAACTACTTACCACACAGCCAATCCTGCGCCTATATATATATACGACGGGCTTCTTTCAGTTTCCGTCTACCAAGTCCACTCAGAATGCTTTGGTCGGCCCGAGGCTATAGTAGAAGACACTTGCCCAAGGGGTCACGCAGTGGGACTGAACCCGGCACCATGTGGTTGGTAAGCAAACTACTTACCACACAGCCACTCCTGTAACAAAATTGTTTTTTTATTTATTCATAAATCTTTTGTAAAAGTCCGCGTTATTTCTTATTTGCTTTTCTCTAGAAATCAAACAAAATCACAGCTATTCCTTCAAACGTTGCCTTTGTCTCCTGGGCCTCATTGTTTTGGAACTGACCTATTTTCCATTACATTTCACACAGATTCAACGTTGAGATGCTGAAGCAGAAATATCGTTATCGCAAATATTCTGCTCAACACCAGATTTGCTTATCAGTTGCTTAATAATATAATAATAATAATAATAATAATAATAATAATATAATAATAATAATAATAATAATAGTAATAATAATAAAATAATAATAATAATAGTAATAAAATATAATAATAATAATAATAATAATAATAATAATACTAATAAATAATAATAATAAATAATAATAATAATAATAATAATAATAATAATAATATAATAAAATAATAATAGTAATAATAATAATATAATAATAATAATAATAATAATAATAATAATAAATAATAATAATAATAATAGTAATAATAATAATGCCCTGATGCAGTACCAGGCAGTGGCTCTCATGGCTTCTGATCTTAAGTGTTTGGAAGTGTTATCATGTACATTGTTTTGTCTTGGTATAAAAGATGGGCTACAGCAAATATTCTGCTCAATACCTCAGATTTGCATGTCAGTTGTTTGACCTTAACGACTGTGTGTGCCTTGGGTATGTGCTGTGGTTTGCTGTGATGCTCTTAACTTTGCTGAATTGAAAGTGTTTTTACTTGGGATGTGTGCAGTGCCTAGTAGTGCCATTTTCTGTATGTTATATATGTATAATTGTTAGTGGAGGCGCAATGGCCCAGTGGTTAGGGCAGCGGACTCGCGGTCATAGGATCGCGGTTTCGATTCCCAGACCGGGTGTTGTGAGTGTTTATTGAGCGAAAACACCTAAAGCTCCACGAGGCTCCGGCAGGGGATGGTGGTGATCCCTGCCGTATCTTTCGCCACAACTTTCTCTCACTCTTACTTCCTGTTTCTGTTGTACCTGTATTTCAAGGGGCCGGCCTTGTCACTCTCTGTGTCACGCTGAATATCCCCGAGAACTACGTTAAGGGTACACGTGTCTGTGGAGTGCTCAGCCACTTACACGTTAATTTCACGAGCAGGCTGTTCCATTGATTCGGATCAACCGAAAACCTCGTCGTCGTAACCGACGGAGTGCTTCCATCCATCCATAATTGTTAGCCCTGTTGTTTTTGTTATGTATTTATCTGATTATTATTATATTATTATTAGGCGCAGGAGTGGCTGTGTGGTAAGTAGCTTGTTTACCAACCACATGGTTCTGGGTTCAGACACCCTGCGTGGCACCTTGGGCAAGTGTCTTCTACTATAGCCTCGGGCCGACCAAAGCCTTGTGAGTGGATTTGGTAGACGGAAACTGAATGAAGCCGGTCGTATATATATGTATATATATATATATATATATATATATATATATATATATATATATAAATGCGTGTGTTTTTTGTGTGTCTGTGTTTGTCCCCCTAGCATTGCTTGACAACCGTGCTGGTGTGTTTATGTCCCCGTTACTTAGCGGTTCGGCAAAAGAGATCGATAGAATAAGTACTGGGCTTACAAAAGAATAAGTCCCGGGGTCGAGTTGCTCGATTAAAGGCGGTGCTCCAGCATGGCCGCAGTCAAAAATGACTGAAACAAGTAGAAGAGTAAAAGAGTAATATCTCATTAGTTGTAGTGGAACCCGGAGACCCAACAAAGAAGTTCGAGAAATATCTCGGAGGAACCGGAATTGACTTGCTAAACAAAACTGTCCTTTTGGCGACAGCTAGGATTTTGAGATTGGTATTGCGTATTGAGTATCTTCCACGATATTTAATATCTAGCTGCCAACCCCGAGAGACCCGGTTAGACATTTGATAACAGGTTGTTGTCTGCTCTCTCAGAAAATTACCGGAGCAAGTCAATGATTATATGGATGGAAGCACTCCGTCGGTTACGACGATGAGGGTTCCCAGTGAAATTAACGTGTAAGTGGCTGAGCACTCCACAGACACGTGCACCCTTAACGTAGTTCTCGGGGATATTCAGCGTGACACAGAGAGTGACAAGGCCGGCCCTTTGAAATACAGGTTCAACAGAAACAGGAAGTAAGAGTGAGAGAAAGTTGTGGTGAAAGAGTACAGCAGGGATCACCACCATCCCCTGCCGGAGCCTCGTGGAGCTTTTAGGTAAAATAATATATATATACATACACAGATATGCATACATACACACACATGCAAACACATATATATATATAGATATATACATACATATACATATATACAAAGGGGAGAGAGAGACAGGGGATGAGATAAATAGTTTGATAGATAGACAGGTAGAGAGACAGATAGACAAAGAAACATAAATATATAAATCTGTGTTTCTATATCTATATATTTTGTATATCATGTATATATATATATATGTGTGTGTGTGTGTGTTGTGTGTGTGTGTGTGTGTGCGTGTATACATTTATATATTCAAAATGTGACCGTGTGTGTACCGTTGGTGATTTTTTTCCTCTGTCTTCCCTTCTCTGGATCTTTCCTTCTCCTATGTTTCCGACGAAGAGCTCCGCTCGAAACGTTAAACCCTCCTTCTTTCCTTCTTTCCTGAGCGTCCAATAATACTACAGTTGTTTCACGTCCTCGCGTTGTTGTGTTTTTTGTGCTTTCTTGTTTGGATTAACTATATATATATTTTTTTTTTTTATGAATGTATATATATATATATATATAATATATATATATATATATATATATATATATATTTATGTATATATAAATGTATGTGTATATATAATATATATATATATATATATACTATATATATATATATATATTATATATATATATTATATATATATATATATATATATATATTTTGTATATCTACATACACACACCAGACCAGCATATATATGAAGTTATAGCTTCTCGTCCTCTGTCTGTCTGTATGTATGCGTGTGTATGTATACGTGTATATATATATATAATAAATATATATATAATATAAATATAAAATATATATATATATATATATATATAAATATATATATATATATATATATAATAAATATATATATATAACAATATATATTATAATATAAATATATATATATATAAATATATATATATATAAATATATATATATATAAATATATATAAATATATATATATATATATATAATATATATATATATATATATATAGATATATATATATATATATATATAGGCGCGTGGCTTAGTGGTTAGGGGATTCGGCTCAAGAAATTAAGGTCGTGAGTTCAATTTCCGGTGACGACAGTTTATTTCACTCTGTTCCAGTCCGGTCATCTGGTAAAAATGAGTAGTACTTTTATTTTAAAGGGCCAGACTTGTCAGCCCTTTGTATCATACTGAATCTCCCTGAGAACTACGTTAATAGATAAACGTGTCTGTGGATTGACCAGCTATTCACTAACCTGTGAACTCATAGAAAGGGGTGCTAGGAATCTTAATCCTAATTTCCTAATTTTCCCCTTCTATCAATGTTCTCAGAACACCTCAGTGCAACAAAGAAAGAATAAAGAGGCAAGTTTCATCAATAAATATCTTCCCCAACTAAATATGAACACATAACATGATACAGACCACTACTAACCTTTCAATTAATACCACTAACCCCCATACACCCCTTACACCATTCACATTACAGATCTATATCTAACCTAACTGCACCAAATCCAGAACTATTTACCTCCCTTACACAATCTTTTTTCTCAGGG
>NW_021824499.1:15000-18367 GCF_006345805.1 Octopus sinensis | reverse complement strand
CTGCACCCACCACCAGGCAATCAAAATACAACTGCTGAACAGTAGCTTAGTTATAATACATTTCATACTCCTCCCACTCAGTCTATAGAAATAACAGCAGACAAAATTGCCATCACTGGTGCCCGTTCGTTTGCTTATGCTCACAGAAATACATTCACGCCTTTACCATGAAAATGTCTTCATGCTTCGTAGAACTGGGTTAATCTCTCTTCCTTCTTGTCTTTCTTACACGAATCGGATGTACCATAACAGAGCACAAACACAAACAGGCCAACATATAAACGCCTCAAACTCTTCTAATAAGGAGCAGGCATTTTTCAACAGTTCAGCAAAGCACGCACGGACACACACACAACACACACACACACACACACACGTGTAATGTATGGCTGGCATGGATACATGCATGTATGTATGTATGTATGTAGGTACAACTTAAGAACAGTGGTCCCGGTGCGCGCACTCGCGTACTCGCGCATCCGACTACCTAGCAAAGTAAATAAAACACAAAAACACAAGGTAAGGATCGACTAGTCATGACTAGCAAGCACGGATGCGCGAGTACGCGAGTGCGCGCACCGGGACCACTCTTCTTAAGTAGTACCTGTATGTATGTATGTATGTATGTATGTATGTATGTACGTAAATAGAAAAAATTCGAAGGATTGCTTTGGCATAATGGTAACACTACTTTACTTTTAGAGTTCCGCCGTTAAAGCGATGTATGTATATATATGTATGTATGAAGACCTTGTTACTGTATATATAAAGCGTTTTTTATAACGACCATTAGTATCAACATCAATGCAGTTAATGTTTTAAATGTTATGTTAAAACTAAATACAGATAAACGTTGTTCTTATAGGAAGCCAAATATATAAATATATAAATAAATGAAAATTGTTTTATGTTACCAGGTCTTCAAGTCACCCTCCCATAATCTTGAAAAATTTAGTATATAACATTAGTCGTCACATTTCTAGGATTTCGTCAAGTGAAGATGTCTTTAACCATGCATCACTGCTTTAAGCGAGAATAGTTTCCAAGAGAAAATACAACACATCTTGCCAGGCTACTCTGCATTGATAAAGGGCAAATACCCTGAAACATGTCTGCAGATGTCTGACCAGCAAGAGGAAGCGGCTGACCTCCCCTGTTCGAAGTTTATAATGGACACAGGTTCGTGTGTCATATAGCTAGCAAGGGGCGATGGCCTCTTGGAGCTAATCAACGGCAGCTTTAGTCTTATAATATCCAATAAGATATAACATCTCAGATATAACATCTAGAATGCTGTATCCAATATTGCCAAAACCTTCTTATATGAAGATACTTTTCAATTGACCACAGATATTACAAAATATTTAACAGTAACTCACTAAAAGTAAGCTACAGCTGAGGATCTAATTCCTTGAATCGAGAGAAGGAATTACAGGAACATCCCAATGTAATTGTACCAAAATCACCTCGTGTCCACTTAAATGCAAATATCTCGGCAAGGAGTTGATACTCTGCACTAAGAGGGAGTTGGCACACAACATTGAGCGTTCTTATTTTGGGCAAAACAAAACCTCCTTTTCAGTGTGGGTCTACACCGCACACATTTTTTTAGGAACTTGGAGAAAAACACAAGTCATCTTTCAAAGTACCGTAAATCCTCGAGTATAGTCCGCCCTTGAGTATAATACGCAGGGGATTTTTAAGGGGCTGTACCTCTGAAAAACCTAAACCTTGTGTATAATATGCACCCTTTCTCTAACTTGAGTCAAGGAGGTCTATATAACGTCCTTGGTCTGTAAAAATGTATACGATAACGTCCTTTATTATTATTGTATATATAACATAATGCAAACGTGTAGCTTTTTTGTGCATTTTGTTGGCAGAAAATAAAGAAATAACAGTAATAACGTTTCATAAATGTTGCTTATTGTAAGTTATGGATGATCCTTTTGTGACTTCATTGCTTTCAGGCTTAGCTTAAGGTATTTTCGCGCCCTACATCACAAAATATGTCTGGATAAACATAGCCAGACAGCAAATAGAGACTCGAACATTGCTTAGAAAATAATTTTCAGTTTTAACCTCGTATATAGTACGCACTAGGGATTTTGACCTTTAAATTTTGGTGGGCAAAATGCGGATTATACTCGAGGATTTACAGTATGAAAGTAGTGCAAACTTTAAGATATTGTGGTCAGAAGTCGAATTCGCCAAACCGATTCTGGAGAATCGGTATTTGGATCCTGGTGCTTGTATACCTGTAAAAAATTCTTCATAATATCTCTTCTTAACTTGTTGAATTCTAGAAATTAGCTTATTTCTAAATATCATCACCAAAAACAAGTTCATTCTGTGAAACTTCATTCTACACAGAGTTTGAATATGTTACAATATTACAGCCGATAGTTCTTTGAAATCCTTCGATCGTTTTCGAAAGTCCCTTCAAGTACTAAAAGTATCTTATAAATATTTAGATTTCAAAGACTAACAGCTATTTCTGTGCTGTTCAAAAACATTTCACATGGAAGTTGTAGACCGCGTATAAACTAATTTCTTTTTATTTATTTTTTAAAATTTTATTTGGTTTGGCTGTGTGGTAAGTAGCTTGCTTACCAACCACATGGTTCCGGGTCAGTCCACTGCGTGGCATCTTGGGCAAGTGTCTTCTGCTATAGCCCCGGGCCGACCATGCCTTGTGAGTGGATTTGGTAGACGGAAACTGAAAGAAGCCTGTCGTATATATGTATTATATATGTATTATATATGGGTGTGTGTGTGGTGTGTGTGTGGTGTGTGTACGTGTTTGTGTGTCTGTGTTGTCACCCCAACATCGCTTGACAACCGATGCTGGTGGGTTTATGTCCCGTCACTTAGCGGTTCGGCAAAAGAGACGATAAGAATAAGTACTGGTCTTACAAAGAATAAGTCCCCGGGGTCGATTTGCTCGACTAAAGGCGGTGCTCCCGCATGGCCGCAGTCAAATGACTGAAACAAGTAAAAGAGTAAAGAGTAAAGTAAAAAAGAATGCGGATCTACTATTATCTATTAAATATTGTATACCTTCCGGATTGTCTCTCTCTCCGGCCCATTTTTCTTCCTCCTCATTATTGTATGTAACTTGCTACCTCGTTCCCTCTTTACAAACACTATTTTCTTTACATAACACTATTTTCTCTTTGCTTCGTTAATGAAATAACGAGATTATAAAAACAAAGAAAAAAGAAAACTGGCAGGATCTTTTCGGTTTGACCGGCAGTTTTTTAAAATAATTTCCACGTAACTAAACACTTTTAAGCTTCGTATACTGGTAGAATGTGTTTATAAAACATCTTTTTCTCTTGGCTTTATTGAGAAAATTCTATAGTTT
>NW_021824499.1:5000-10000 GCF_006345805.1 Octopus sinensis | reverse complement strand
TATATAAATTAGCCCTTGTTCCAATTTTGTTTCCCCGTAACTTTCAGGAAAATATTTATGTCTTTTGCCGGTGTAGATTATTATTATATCGGAATTTAATGTAAGAAAAAGAAATTGCTGACCGTACACATATACATATTGACTCACATCCCATACATATCCACAAAATGAAACTCGAAATTTTGAAAAAGATTGTGATATGTGTCCGTATGTATGTGTGGACACGCACCAATTTATTTTTTACATTATATTCCGATATAATTGTAATCTATACCATTTGAAAAGTAGACAATTTCATTAAAAAATTTCTATTTTTCTGAAAGTTCTGAAGAAACAAAGTTGTTGAGGTGCACACTTGAACAGTTATTTTTATTTTTTGTACTTGTTTCAGTCATTAAACTGCAGCCATGCTGGAGCAACGCCTTGAAAAATTTTAGTCGAACGAATCCATCACAGATTTTTTTCTTTTTTAAGTACTTATTCTATCGGTCTCTTTTGTCTAGCCGCTAAGTGACGGGAACGTAAATACACCAAAACCGGTTATCAAGCAGTTGTAGAAGCGCGCACGCGCACACACACACACAACACACACACACACACACACACACACACACACACACACACACACACACACACACACACACACACTATGAGGTTCTTTCTGATTCTGTCTACCAAATTCACTCCCAAAGCTACAACAGAAGACAGTTACCCAAGTGCCACGCAGTGGAGTTGAACCCGGAACCACGTTGTTGGGAAGCGAGCTTCTTACTATACAGGCATGCTTGCCTGTTTTTTTTCCATATTTTATTTCTGGTCAGTACAGATTTTCGAATATGATAACCAATAATGGACAGAGAGTTTGAGATTTTCAAGAAGTTTTAAAAGTTATCAAAATACCACTAAATAATATCAACTCTTGGATTGAAAGCAAATATAACGACCCTAAATGTTGTTGACACCTTCAACTGGCTTTGTTAATTAAAAATGAGTATATTAAAATCATGTGGAGGCACATGGCCTAGTGGTTAGAGCAGCGGACTCGCGGTCGAGAGATCGCAGGTTCGAATCTCAGACCGGGCGATGTGTGTGTTTATGAGCGAAACACCTAAGCTCCACGCGGCTCCGGCAGAAGGTAATGGCGAACTTCTGCTGACTCTTTCGCCTCAACTTTCTCTTACTCTTTCCTCCTGTATCTTGCAGCTCACCTGCGACGGCTCACCTGCGACGGACCGGCGTCCCGTCCAGGTGGGGAACCTATACGCCAAGGAAACCGGGAAACCGGCCCTAATGAGCCAAGCATGACACGAGAAAGAACAAAAAGAAAAAAAAAATTAAAAACATCAGAAACAGTAAATAGGAAACAATTCCAAGAGTCGAGTGTTGGATTTTAACTTATTTTGTTATTACTGTTTCATGACTGTGGTTAAGAAGCTCGCTTAGTGAACTATGTGGTTTTGAGTTCAATCCCACTGCGCGGCATATTGGACTACTCTACTACTCTACTCTAGCTCGGACCGACCAATGCCGCGTGAGTGAATTTGGTAACCGGAAACTGTGTATATATATTTTTCAACCCAATATTTACTTGGCACCATTTATAGCTTTATATGTAATTCGAAATCCAATTCCAAAATGCAATCCTTTCATTTTTTTTTTTTTTTTTTTGAAAATCCTACAGTAGCAAGAGAATGACTCGACCCAAATAAAAAAAATATTTTATTAATTTCTACAATGGTAGTTTCCCCGACAGTTAACACTAAATGGATGTGTGTTGGGAGGGGGGTTATGTTTGACAACCGGTGCTGGTTTGTTTACGTCTTTGTAACGTAGCGGTTCAGCAAGGGAGACAAAAAATACTAGACTTTAAAAAATAACACTAGGGTCAATTTATTCGACTAAAGCTCTGGCTGTAGTCCAATAACTGAAAGAACTAAAAGATTTAGTACCTACGAACTTTCCTCTATCCTCCTATGTTTACACAATATATCAAACTAGCAGTGTCGCCCGGCGTTGCTCGGGTTTGTAAGGGAAATAACTATATAAGCATTTTTAGAGAGTTACTTCCCTTATAAAAATCGAGCAAAAATAGATTAAAAATGCGGAAAAATGATGGTAAATTTTTTTTAAATCGTAGACTCATTGTAGACGCGCGCTAATACCCAGAAGGGTTCCATATGAATCACGACTATAAGATACCCGCTTTTGGTTAAACTGCACCGCAAAATGTGGGAGTAGTTAGGAATCTAAATCGGAGGAGACAGACACACAACTTCAGTTTTATATATAAAGATTTCAAATACACAAACGCTATTTGTTTTCATTAATAAACAGGCATTTGTCTGGATGAATCACTTGCGTTTCTTCCAAATGATTCTTAGTTTCACTATAAGACTTCGCTCTTTATTCACTCTCCCCTCCATTGGTAATTTTTGTTTTATGGTACAACCGTTCAGGCTTGACCAGTCTCGCACCACACTGAACTGGTTCACTTTTTCTTTGGCCGTCAACAATTTCTCCCCCCCCCGCACTTGACGTTCACCAACAGTAGCCACATAGCCTCAATGCAGTTGCTCCATCAGCTAGAAAAAACTGCCAAATCTCCCTCAATAGTGTTATGGATCTTGGCCTTTGTCCATCCTCCTTTTTTGCTTTAACATTTATAAAAAAAAAGATGATGGAAACAAATAAATTATTGAAATACGCTTTTAACAGATCGAAATACATTAGAAGCGGATAGTGTGATCGAACAGTTATTGTTACCAAAATTAGTGGCTGTCAAGAACTCAAGATATTCTTTTCTACTCTAGGCATAAGACCCGAAATTTTTGGGGAGGGGCCCGTCGATTAGATCGACTCTAGAACGCAACTGGTACTAAATTTATCGACCCCGAAAGGATGAAAGGTAAAGTCAACCTCGGCGGAATTTGAACTCAGAACATAAAGACTGACGAAATATCGCTAAACATTTCACCCGGCGTGCTAACGTTTCTAATTTATTTCCCACAAGAGGCTAAACATCGACGGGACAAACAAGGACAGACAAACGGATTAAGTCGATTATATCGACCCCAGTGCGTAACTGGTACTTCTTTAATCGACCCCGAAAGGATGAAAGGTAAAGTTGACCTCGACGGAATTTGAACTCTGAACGTAGCGGCAGACGAAATACTACAAAGCATTTCGCCCGGCGTGCTAACGTTTCTGCCAGCTCGCCGCCTTAAGAACTCAAGATATTATTATACCTTCTATTATTAAGATATTTTTAACCTGCAATGGGGCAAGCTAGCTGAATCATTTGCACGCCGGGTGAAATGCTTAGCGGCATTTCGTCTCTCTTTATGTTCGGAGTTCAAATTCCGTCGAGGTCGACTTTGCCTTTCATCCTTTCGGAGTCGATAAATTAAGTACCAATTGAGAATTATCCCCTTCCCGAAATTGTTGACCTTGTGCCAAATTCTGAAACTGATATCTTTAACCTGTTATTGTTATCAGAACTGACCCTCTGGTTTGCTGGTGTCCTGGGAAAGCTGAATTTTAGCACCTTTACACATATGATTTTTTTTTTGTATTTTCTTGAATTATCCCAAGCGTATGACGTGGCGCCCTCAAGCACGTAACGCTTCGAGCAACTAGTCGAGAATGCCAGCAAATTTTTGAGGGAAGGGGAAGTCGAATACATCAAACCCAAAGCTCAGCTAGTATTTATTTTATCGACTGTGAAGAGATAAAATAACAAAGTGAGGACTTCGGCTGCATTTGAACTCAATACGTAAAGCCGGAAGAAATGACGCTAAGTATTTTATCCGAGTTTTAAGAGATAAAAAGTTATAAAATAACGAATTTATTTATACAGAACATTTTCTAGTTTGATATCTGTTCTAAAAGGTGGAGAAAGGAGGGTCACTCACGCAGCAAGAACAGCTAAATCTCCTAGTAATAATGATCAAGTCACTTATTTGCTAATCTCTCCCCTTTGTTTTTCTTAAACATTTATAAGATGAAAGCAACTAAATTAGTCAAATGACAATGGTTTGGGTGTCAGGGTGTCGCTAGGATTTATTGCACCAATAATTTTCTAATTCTTGCTGCTTCTTAAAGATTCACAAACTTCTTACTCGGAAAAATAACTCAATAGGCTTCGAAATTTATTTCATGACTAATTAAAAAAAACAGTTATGTATAAATACATATATAAAATATGAAACAAGTTATGTGTGATCGATACTTCACTGGGTGTAAGTGAACCCCAAATGGAGATCCTTTATTCTTGGTTCATTGATTATTCCTCCTGAAATCTGGATGGGCATCGTATCCAAGGTTCACCAACTCGAAACGTACGTGAATAAACTGCGTTTAATTGACGCTCATAATAACAAACTCTTGTCATTTGTGCTAGATAAGCCTGATCTGAAATATTGGGTTGTCCGGAAAGTTCGTGCCGATTTATAGTGGCTTACCTTTCGACTTGTTTTAGAACATGGTTGAGTCCATAAAATAAGATTTGACTACACTTCCATTTAGAGCACAGTTTAAGCTATCTTTTCGTGGAAGAAGATTTATGTTCCTATAACCTGTGTTAATTCTGTAACTCTTTAAAATAGAAGATAAAGTTCATTTTCGGTACTTGATGCTTTGGGGGCCAGACAAAAATTGCAGCAGCTCGGCTGGGATGTGTTACCCCGCCATCCATATTCACCAGATATTGCTCCTTTGGATTTCCACTAATCCAGGTCTCTGTAGAATAGTCTTAATGGTAAAAATTTCAATTTCTTGGATAACATAAAAAGATACCTTGGTGAATTATTTGCCATTAAACCACCTCAGTTCTGGGAAGAGGGTATTTTCAAGTGAAAGGGAAGATGGAGACGCATTGTGCAACAAAATGGCTCATATTTGGTTGATTAAAAATGTAATGGCAAGTTTTAATTGACCTTTTTTTTTTCTTTTAAAATCGGCACGAACTTTCCGGAAAACCCAATAGAATCAAAAGTCATATA
>NW_021824499.1:0-2500 GCF_006345805.1 Octopus sinensis | reverse complement strand
AGGGAGACCTGACTGTTGTTTCTAGCACCTCCCCAAACCTCCCTCCTGATGTCAAAGCAGTGGTGGAGACCTCGAAGTTTCGCGAGTCTTTTTTTTTTTTCATGTTATTTTGCATGCTTTCAACGAAAGTGATATCGAAATCGTTTGCGACTTTTTTTTCCAGAAAAGGAAAGATTTGGCTTCTATTTCTAACATGTCCTACTACCATGTAACAGCTATTTGCGTTCACACCGAAATATTTACCAACTTTTTTTCCTTCCATTTATTTTTCCCACTTTATAGAAGTCAATATTTTCTCTGACATCTACCTCAGCGAAGTCACGAATCAAGTGGAAACATATCAATCACTGTTCCCTCTTGACAGGACAAAGACATTTCCCGCTGTCTTTGCAAGCAACAAGCGGATGGATTTGGTTTCAAATCCAGGCAGGGCCAAACGAGGTCCTACAAGTTATTTATAATAATAAGTGGCGTCATATCTAGGTTGAAAGAATGACGCGTACAATATTAAATATGCTAAAACAATCTGAAAACAATAGAAACTTTTAAACGTTTACCGGTTTTTACGAAATTTTGGGGTTAACGGACTTGAGTTAACAGAAGCTAAATGTAACGGAAGTCAATTTGTCCGATAATGGTTTTCAAAGTTAACTTAAAAGTTAAATCGTTAACGAAAATGTTGACTTCGTTAATTAACGATTAACGAATTTACACCCAGCTCTGAGTATTAAAATATACAAATTGATTATACAGTTTATTTTAATTCCTAATATATGTAGTTTTATAAATAGCGTGTTCGTGGTTTGCTGAAGGTATGAAGGTATTCTCATCATTATTCGACCGTGGTCGAGACAATGGAATTTACCATGCTACGCCAGACTTCACGGTCCATCATGGCATTACGGAGGGCCTGTTGCTGGATGCCTGTATCCCTGGAGATTACATCAGGGTAGGAGAGTGTGCGCCCTCTGGTATTGCGAGTAGATGGCTTCCAGAGGAGAAGAGTAGAAATTACCTCTTTTTCAGCTCTACAACAATGTCCAGCAAACTGGACTCTCCTACCTTTCGCAAGAGATGACACAGGTGGTAGTTTCCCATATATTTGCATTTTGGTTGCTGGATTCCTGTATCCCTGGAGATTACATCAGGGTAGGAGAGTGTGCGCCCTCTGGTATTGCGAGTAGATGGCTTCCAGAGGAGAATAGTAGAAATTACCTCTTTTCCAGCTCTACAACAATGTCCAGCAAACTGGACTCTCTTACCTTTCACAAGAGAGGACACAGGTGGTAATTTCCCATATATTTGCATTTTAGTTGGATGGCGCTTCCACGAGAGATTTTGAGCTCTCATAAGGAGGCGAGTGTAGGTTCCATCCAACCGCCTCTCAAGCCTCTTTGATAACGTCCAGGTTTCTGAGCCATATAGTAGAATTGGTTCAACTGTGGCTTTGAAGATTTCAAGTTTGAAGTCTCTACTTAGATTTGATGACCAGATCTTATGCATGTTGTTAGGTATTCTAGCAAGAACCGAAACACATGTACAGCTGTTCTCTCTCTTTCGCTGTCTATGGCTATATTGAACAAACAAGTGGTTGTAAAAACAGTGTGTTCGTTAAAAAGACTACATGCATATATGTTCTAGAGTACATTATAGCAATTTATAAAGTTATTTACTTTTCGTATCTATCTATCTGTCTGTCAATCTAAGTCGACTCGGACTGAGTGTGTGTCTGTCTGTTTGCGTGGCTATATGTCTATTTATCTCTTTCTGCTTGTCTATATGTCTCTTTCTCTCTCTTTCTCTCTCTCTCTCTTTCTCTCTCTCTCTCTTTCTCTCTCTCTCTCTTTCTCTCTCTCTCTCTCTCTCACACTTTCTTCCATCTATCCATATTTGTCTGACTATCTGTCTGTCTGTCTGCCTGCCTGCCTGCCTGCCTGTTTGTCTGTGTCTGTCTGTATCCATAGACTTCTATCTAATATTTTTTTTACTTTTCCTTATTTGTTAAAATTTCTCTTTAACTTCTTCACTCTTTCTCGTTATTCCTCTTTCTCTCCCATGCTTTCGTCCTTCTTCTGAGGCTTCTTTCTATCCCTCCACCCCACCCACCACCACTTTCAATACACCTGTGACAATCATTTATTTTGTAGGTAGATTCGCAAGCCCACAAAATATTCGTTGGGAGTCATCGACAGTTATCTCTCCTGATCGAACATTCTCGAACAATCTAAAATATTTCAGAAAATTCCAGGCGAACATGATTAACTCTCCCTTTGCTAATTTACTATGCATAACTTCAAAATAACACGCGGGAGGTCGCTAGTAGCACATCGTCTATCTAAGCGTGCATCCCTGCTTAAATCGGTCTCTCTTCGCTGTTTCTTCGAGACACGACAAGGTCCACCGTGACCGCATGAGATCCAGACACATTAATTCGATATCTAATTTCCTACCAGTAACTCGTCATGGTATTCTATGTCTAGTACCCGTGGAAAGTAAATCT
>NW_021824498.1:12500-19246 GCF_006345805.1 Octopus sinensis | reverse complement strand
CCGAGTGTGTAGTAGATGTATTTAGGATAATTCACACAAGTCGAATTTATTTCCTCATAATTTTCAGAAACTGCCTGTTTTTAACGAAATTCTCTGCAAACATTTTTCAGATGGTGTACATTCCGAATCTATTGGATTTTGTTGTGAACAGATTTTTCGGGATAGGGGTGGGCTTGATGAGTTTCTGATAATTCACAATAGACGAATTTGTTTCCTCATAATTTTCAGAAAAATGGGCATTTTTTAATGAAATGTTCAACCAATGCTTTTCAAATAAGGTGTAGATTTTGATTATGTCTTAATTTGTGGCAAATGTGGAGATGGTAGAGAAATTCTGGATAATTCCAAACGAGTCCACTTTGTTTCCTCATAACTTTCAGAAAGTGGTTATTTTCTGTAAATACCTTTCAGATGGTGTAGATTACGAATATTTCGAAATTTAATATGAAAAAAATTGGTTGGTGCTCACATACATACTGACACACATTACATATCATATGTATGCGTATTTGTGTGTGGTGTGTGTGTGTGTGTGTGTGTGTGTGTGCGTGCGTGCGAGCGTGTATGT
Organism: Octopus sinensis; assembly: GCF_006345805.1. NCBI lineage: Eukaryota > Metazoa > Mollusca > Cephalopoda > Octopoda > Octopodidae > Octopus > Octopus sinensis. The sequence goes on along the minus strand of NW_021824498.1, from coordinate 18,678 downwards.
GTGTGTATGCACGTGCGGGTGTGTGTGTGTGTGTGTGTCCGTGCGTGTGTCTGTGCCTCTGTTTGACCCACCCTATCACTTGACAGCTGGTTTTGGTTCGTTGATGTCTCTGTAACTTAGCGGTTCGGCAAAAAAGATATCCACAGAATATGTACCAGTCTTGAAAAAAGTAATGTATGTATATATGATTATATCTATATATTATTTATATATACGTCACACTTACACTTCTGTCAAGATTTTCAAGCAATTTAAGATTCTATGCTATAAACATAAATATTTTCTACCACTGAGAAGTAATGCAATATATATCGGGCGCAGATTGTATCGATAACCAACTAGAAGGGACGTCCTCCTAGGGTTAAAATTTTAGTAACGTCAGCTCCTACGGAACAGCTATGTTGAATTGACGATAAACACAGCTCCTCAGTAAAGTCCCTCTCCATCTCTTATACAGAGTTTCTATCTAGCTACCCGCTATTACTCATTGGGGTATCTCCAGATCTTTTCGACATTTTCGACAGTATCTTCACATCACAAAGCAGAAAACAGGCGGTAACCACAATGAGTAACAAGTGAGGAGGTCACTGTGACACTTGCTGACAATAAGCTGCCACCAAACCCCATCCAGCCATCCATCCAGGGTAGGTGAGGTTACCTGTCATAACGGTATACGGTGCCTGTACTTGGTGGAACCTTTCAAGCACTTTGCGAAGTTATCTATTTGTGGCGAGTTGCGTTGGCATTCAAAAAACTTCCGGATTTTGGAGGTTTTCGGATTTTGGAATTTTGGATTGATAGCTTTCAGTTGTATTGGGTTTACCCCAGTATGGTCAAAGTAGGATTAAAAGCATTTAGAAAATATTGAGTAAGCACAGACACAAGCGCGCACTCACACATATACGTATATCTTATTTTTTACTTAATAACTGTCACTGAGCTAGCTGCGCCATGATAGGATATGACCTTCAAGAGTTTTTTGATGTCCTGTACCCATATATGTCCCATATATGCATATATATATAATATATATATATATATAAGATATATATATGATTATATATATATATGTAGTATGTACATACGTATGGATATATGCATGTATTTATCTATTATTTATATTATTATATGATCTAACGCCACGCATCCTTTTCCATGTAAGTGTGACATATCTGGCTGAGGAGTTTGGTGTTAGAAGAATGGCTATCAACGATTTGAGGAAACAACCATAGAAGCTGTTAAAATTCCATATGGAAAGTGATGAGCAAAAGTTAACGAAAACTAGAAAAACATTACATGGAGCGTAAAATGAAAAATGAAAATTTCGATCGGAATGATTCGTCAGCATCGGAATGAACGTATGCCGCTGAATGGAATGCTGATTATGAAACGAGCAAAATTCTATCATGACGAACTGATTATTGGCGCCAGCAGTCAATATTCAGCAGGCTGATTACAGAAATTTAAGAAAGGACACGGTATTTAAATATTTAAAGATTTGTGGTGATAATGTGTCTGCTGGACACGAAGCTGTGGAGGAATTCATTGATGAGTTTGCCAAGATCGTCGCTGGTGTGAAAATTTAACATTACAAGTCTATAACGCTGATAGACATTGTGAACACAGTGGAAAAGGTGTCCATAGATAACACGGTGAAGATGTGTGTTGGACTTATTGAAGGACGAGAGCAGCGTGAATTCATAACAGCACAAGAAAACATGTCGGCTTATAAATTCAAAAGTGAGACTGCTACGACGAAAACCCTTGTTAATGAGGCAGACGTCATTGTAATAACACTAGCGTTATTGTTGTATTGCAAATATGATAATGCTGACCTTTTCAGTTTTCATTGCATTTACCTGTAATCAAATTCTGTTTTGTTTTTATACAAAATCTTTAACCTTTTAATCATAATACGATTTCGTAGGTGGATGAAGATAACGTACAGCACTTTCCAAATCACAATGATGTCATTGATGACGTATCCTCGCTCCCTCAAAACTGATATAAAACCACATTTATATAAAATTAAATTAAGGGTATATCTATAAGCTATATTATAATATATAAACAGATACTTGGGATCTTCTAGCTGTTCAATTTTATTGATACAAATGTAAAGGTACTCCGAAATCCGAGAAAACGGAGTTTCGGATAAGAGATTCTCAGCTGTATATATTTTATCAAAAGCAACATCATCTTATCGAGATTTGAAATCAGAAAGTACAATTTAAAGGGAGGTAGTTCAATACAAGAAGATATTCTGTCAACTCGCCGCCATTCGCCTACAGGTTTAATTGTTTTGATTTTATTTGTTTGGTTTTACATTTTTATTTTATTTTCCCTCCATTTTAAAAGCCCGTTCTATCAGTTTACCATTACTATGTGTTATAGACTCATAAATCTGCTCTTCAGCACTTGGATTAGTCAAGTCGGAAGTGGCCTAATTCTTCATAATCCTTCAATCTTGATTGCTTGCACACACATGCACATACACACACACACGCACACGCACTTATATATTATATGTATATATATTATATATATATTACATAATATACAAATATATATATGTATGTGAACACACACACATACACATGCGTCTACACAGTCACACGTATGTGTCTGTATGTGTGTACGTTCGTTTACTTATGAAGATGTGGAGAATGGTATAGAAGGATCATATTATATGCTTGAATAAGTTAATAAGTATTAAAAAGTGGTATAGTGCAAACATGAATAAGAAATTTGCCTCCACTCGCTCTCGACAAAACCATGCCACACTCAAAGTTTAAGTGAATTACTGAGTATCTTTCGGTCTAAGAAGCTCTTCTTCGAGGTGGTCTCTCCACACTATGAATCATCAGCGTTGAAAGTCGTAATGTGTACCTTCTTCGACGAGCAGCTCTCATGGAAAGACATTCCCACCAGGCGTAACGATGTCGATGTCATCATTCGATTTTTCTCATTTCCTTGAATAATAAGACATCTTTGAAAGGTTCTTATTTCCAGCCACACAGATACAGCCTGGATAAGCCTAGATTTTCAGAAAAAGAAATCAACCAACAGATTCGCACGTTACAAATACAATCTGTCAGTGGAGCAGTAAAGCTATGCAAGACTTTTTTTTTAAATGTGACATTGTTTTCGCTATCTACATTCCAAAGATGGACTTTGTTAGAAGCTAGCTCCTTCAGAATAAGAATTTAGATTATTTAAGACAGGAGAAACATGTACATGCATTCATTCATTCATTCATTCATACATACATAAATACATACATACATACATACATACATATTTTTTTTTATTTACGCGCCCTTTTCAAGCCTAGCCAGGCTCATGGGCACGGTTTCTGTGGCGTTGCTCCCCCCTGCTGGACGGGACGCCAGTCCATCGCAGCGTTACTCGAGAAACAGGAAGAGAGAGTGAGAGAAAGTTGCAGCGAAAGAGTACAACAGCGATCGCCACCCCGCTGCCGGAGCCTCGTGGAGCTTTTAGGTGTTTTCGCTCAATAAACACACACAACGCCCGGTCTAGGAATCGAAACCGCGATCCTCCAACCGCGAGTACGCTGCCATAACCTCTGGACCATTGCGTCTCCAAATATACATGCATACATACATACATACATACATACATACATACATACATACATACATACATACATACATACATACATACATACATACATACATACACATACATACATACATACGAAATACTTGGGAACCGAAATGTTTCAGATTTCGGAATGATTCCTTATTTGGATCGATAAAATGAGACAATTTAGTCACAAAACTCATATCTAAAAATTTCTATCTCATAATTCACCTTAAAAATAAACCATGAATGTTGTCATATAAATTAGATGCTAGTCCAGTTCACACGACACGCAATGGTTTCAATCCGGGAACCTTTCATTTTTCACCCGGAACAAATCCACAACGTTCATTCTAGACTGTCAACCACATAGAAACACAAACGTATTTTAGCTTTTTGGTTTTATTTTTAACAATTTTTATTCTTATTATGTGGTCTACAACAGCTACTCAAAAACAAACAGAAAAAAGAAACGAAAAAAAGTTTCGAATATTCTCTATAATTACCCATTTGTTCCGCCCCTTGTTACTGGAAAAGATTTTAGATTTCGTGGGATTTCGGTTACAGTGAATTCAGATAAAGGAGTATTAAACACTGTGGTACATTTACAATGGTGAATAAAAAGAAGTAAAAAATCGAAACTCACACACATACATATTACATCAATGATGTGCATAGATACATATAATAATACCACGCTATACACGCACACACACACACCACACACACACACACACACCACACACACACACACACACAACACATCACACACACCACACCACACACATACATATATATATTAATAAATTGTTCGTTTGTTTTCCACACTGTCTTCGATTTGTTATATTTTCATAAAGCTTCCCGTTTTATATATATATATATATTATATATATTACACACACACACACATATATATATATACACACACACACACATATATATATTACATATATATTCTTTCCTTCCCTGGCTGCCTTTTAGTACTTTACATACCATGTCCTCGTGTTGTTCTTTTTTCTTTTTGTTTTTTCATCGTCTTTTTTTTAAATTAATGATAATGTATGTATAGTATATATATAATATAATGAGTGATTGAAATATAACCACTTAAACGTACACCCAAAGATATCTGAAATGATTAAATGATTGTTAATTAGAAATAAATGGAAGTAAAACAAAAGAGGCAATATTTTCATCAGTCGCTTATGTATATATGTATATACGTATATATATGTGTGTGTGTGTTTGTGTACTTCCACGTATATTTATGCATATACATATACACACACATACATGCACACACACAGATAGATAGATGGATAGATAGATAGATAGATAGATAGATAGATAGATAGATAGATAGATAGATGGATGGATGGATGGATGGATGGATGGATGGATGGATGGATGGATGGATGGATAGATAGATAGATAGATAGATAGATAGATAGATAGATAGATAGAGAGGTAGATAGGTAGGTAGAGAGGTAGAGAGGTAGATAGGTAGGTAGATGGATGGATGGATGGATGGATGGATGGATGGATGGATGGATAAATAGATATATAGATAAACGGTGGTAGTGACTTCGAAGTTTGTGGTCATTTGTATGTATATATTGGAGTGTGGCCATACTCGGATGGAATCGATCCCAGTGCATAAGTTTGAGTCGCGTACATGTTCCGTCATATCTTTCTGGTGATCTGCTAAATGGCAGGAACGCAAACAAACCAACCCAGTTTCGCAAACGATGAGACAAACCAAAACAAAGATCTGCGCTCACACACATATACACCAATACTCACATACACATATATTGTGTGTATGTGTGTGTGTATATATAAATGTGTGTGTGTGTGTGTGTTGTGGTGTGCAGTCGTGGAGGTGTAGCAAGAAGCTTGCTTTCCAACCACGTGGTCCCGGGTTCAGTTCCACCGCGTGGCACCTTGAGCAAGTGTCTTCTACTATAGCCTTGTGAGTGGATTTGGTAGACGGAAACTGAAAGAAGCCCGTCGAATATATACATATATGTGTGTGCGTGTGTGCGTGTCCATCATCGCTTGTCAACAGATGCTGGTGTTTATGCCCCAGTAGCCTAGCGGTTCGGCATAAGAAATCAATAGAATATGTATTAGGCTTACAAAGAATAAGTCCTGAGGTCGATGTCTTCAATTAAAAACTTCTTTAAAGCAGGGTTCCAGCATGGCCGCAGTCAAATAACTGAAACAAGTAAAAGAATAAAAGAATAATGTATATGCGTATGTGTGTATCTGCATATGTTTGTATATGTGTGTGTGTGTCTTCGTGTTAGTTAGTTAGTTAGTTAGTTAGTTAGTTAGTTAATTTGGCTCAAAAGCAAATAGCAAGGCCATGTAGGGGGACATGGAGTTAAGTACAGGGTGGTGTTCATGTAAAGAGTTCAGGCCACTTGAGGTCAAGGGAGGCTTTGAACAAAGCGGTCGTCGGCATCTTCACCATCTCGTCTGGCAGCTTGTTCCACGGATCCCAACCACGGACGGAGAAAGCTCCTCTCCTTCGATTGAGATGAAATCGTCGCAGGTAGAGCTTTTCGGATGA
>NW_021824498.1:0-7500 GCF_006345805.1 Octopus sinensis | reverse complement strand
TGTACGGAATTATTATGATTTGAAAAAGGCTACCTTGAGAGTCAGCGGTTACACCTACTTTAGCCATTAATGTCAGGTTTTCGAGTTCTATAAGCATTTATACTGGCTATGACAGCAGCGAATTTCCTTCAGCAGTTGCATATAGCTTGCCTTAATTTTTTATATATTAATCATCTCACATATTGGGCCTCTAAGGAAATACCTAATTGTAATGTTCAGAAAAATACCACTAGCATTTGAATGAATATTATAATTGTGCACACATATGTACATGCATGCAATTTATGTGTGCATGCGTGCATGTGTGTTTATACGTGCTTGCGTACACGCATACACTAATAACTGAATAAGTAATGAAGACAATGATATGTTACGATCGTTTCCATGAAAATCTTTGTTTACTTGCTCGTTACATATACGGAGTTTAAGTAATGTTGCATAATAATAACCAGAACAAAATATCCATATCATTTCGTCAGACATAGTACGGAACCATTGGCTTGCAGTTAATTCATTGTAAACGATCATCACTTAACATAACATCGTCTTTCTTTATTCCTTTCTCTGCAATTAATGGCATAATGGCATAAATAACACTCTGCCATAAATGTAGTACATTTTGTAATACTATCTATAGATTTGTAGAATACTTAATTATTAGTAATTAATCAATAATTCATGAATTGATTAATTAATGAGACATATTGTCAATAATCCTCTTTAAGCACTCTGTTAGTCAAGTATTCGCATAATGTGCTTCTGCGGTGTTAGCCTGATTCTGAAATATATATATATATATATATATATATATATTAGGCGCAGGAGTGGCTGTGTGGTAAGTAGCTTGTTTACCAACCACATGGTTTCGGGTTCAGCCCCACTGCGTGGCACCTTGGGCAAGTGTCTTCTGCTATAGCCTCGGGTCGACCAAAGCCTTGTGAGTAGATTTGGTAGACGGAAACTGAAAGAAGCCCGTCGTATATATATGTATATATATATATTGCGTGTGCGTGTTGTGTGGTGTCTGTGTTTGTCCCCCAAGCATTGCTTGACAACCGTGCTGTGTTTTTATGTCCCCGTTACTTAGCGTTTCGGCAAAAGAGACCGATAGAATAAGTACTGGGCTTATAAAAGAATAAGTCCCGGGGTCGAGTTGCTCGATTAAAGGCGGTGCTCCAGCATGGCCGCAGTCAAATGACTGAAACAAGTAAAAGAGTAAAAGAGAGAGTAAGAGTATATATATATAGGGACAGTTTACGAAAAAAACAACAAAAGACGAAGACAGGTGGTGTACAAAACAAACAGATGTATTAGTATAACGCTTAGGGAAGGAAAGAAAGGTGGTTTTACATTTCGAGCAAGGCTCTTCTTCAGAAACAGAAAAGGAAGACGGAGGAAAAACTAAATCGCCAACGATTAATATGTGGTGTGTTTGCGCGCGCGGATATTTTTCAAGACAATTTAAATGTTCATTTGAAAGGACATTTGGAAAGAGAAATGTTTTGGAATTTTGTCTAAATTTGAAGCTCCATGCTTGAATTGACCATCATCAGATCATACGCCATCGTCCTCGTCATCACTACCGTCGTCGTCATCATCACTGCTGTCGCCGTCGTCGATATCTCCGCCGCCACCGCCATTTTGTGGTCTTCGTCGTCGTCCACATCCCCTTTCTCCTCCTCCTCAACCTCAACCACCGCATCATCATCATCATCATCATCATCAAAGAGTATCCAAGAAAAATAACGAAGAAATTTTGGCAATTTCCGAAATAGGAGGCGATGTTGAACGGTGGAGGTGGAACGAGAGAGGGGATTGGTGCGAGAGAGAGAGAGAGAGTGAGAGATTGGGGGTTAAAAACGAATAGGGGGCTTTTGAAGATTACCTTTGCACTCATGTATACAGCAACTGTGTGCAACTGTGCGCGCGTGCTTATGTATGTATATGTATATAATGTATGTATGTATATATATATATTCACGCATACATACAAATATTCACACATATAAATATACAGATGCACACATATATATACATGTGTGTGTATGTATATATATATATGTATGCATCTATATGTTTGTGTGTATGTATGTATTATTCATCTTTTTCCTGCTGCTCATCGCATACATATACACACACCTGTAAATGTGTGCGTATACACTCTTATATCTCTACATTTATGGACATATGAGTGTGTGTATATATACGAATATGTACACGCACACATACATACATAAGCATACACACACACACACACACACACATATATAATAGAGAGAGAGATAGATATATATACATACATACATACATACAAATACATACATATATATATACATATAAATACACACACACACATATATCTATATATATACGCATATATACACATAATCTCCTAGAAATTTCGAGTCGTGCGGAAAACCAGCAGGTGCAAGAATATGGCAAATGATGAATGACTCATATTAACGGAACAATAACAACAACGACAACAACAGCAACAACAAGAACAACAACAACAATAGCAACAACAACAACAAGAATAAAAACAACAAATATGGATGTAATGACAAAACTGTACAAACACGTCATCAGCCGCTGAGAACCACCAGCACTGCACCTCTTGTCATCACCATCTCTGTCATCACCATCAACACTACAGTACTATCACCACACCACCACCGCCACGAACGCTATAACACTACAAGTACCACTAAACAACTGTCACCTGTACTACGTTTATTAGTGCAACTACTTACTTACGCCGTTGCCACCGGTAACACTGCAACGCTAACACCGAACCACCACCACCACCACCATCGAAACTACACCACGCACGCAAAGTACTCAATATTTACTACTACTCACACCATACCACTACCACCAGCACCATAACTACCACTACTACTACCACCACCACCACTACCACCACCACTACCACCACTACTACTACTACTACTACTACACCACTACTATGCTGCTGCCAACACCATAGCCATTGTAAGGTACCTTCCAAAATTCTAGAACATCACTTTATATATATATATATATATATATATATATATATATATATATATATATATATATATATATATATATATTATATATATAAAATATATATATATACATATATAACGAATATATGTATATTATATATACATATATATAAAATATATAATATACATATATATATTAGGTAATATATATGTATTATATAGGTATATGCATAGATATGTAATATATAATATATATATATATATATATATATATATATATATACATATATATGTATATATATATAATGCATATATATATATATGCATATATATAATATATCTATAATATACACACATATACGTGTGTGTTCATCATGAGTGTGGGTATGTATGTTTAGATGTATATGTGTGTGTGCGTGTGTGTGTGTATGTATCTGTTACCATGACTACCTCTACACATCTGCTACCTTGACAGCCATTATCAAAATCTGTCACCATAACGACGACGACCACCACCACCGCCGCTGCCGCCACTACAACCACTGCCACCAGCATCATCGACTGTCTCTATGACAACCCCCGCCCCTATAGTTGCCATGGTTACTACTACATCAACCACGTGTTCACCATAACAAGTATTACACTCACTACTATAGGTACCACTACAACTTCCAACAACAGACATAACCACCACATCGGAACAACGGGTGATCCTATACTACATAGTCTAACGACGTCCTAGAGGTAGCAGCCAAATCTCCCTGTAATGCGTCCGAAATAATCCTTCCACGAAGGACCTGGTTGATATATAGCGACTTGACTAAATCGGGTTTTAGACTCAAGACTTAAATACCACCACCACCACAGCCACTACTGCTGTGTGCTGCCGCTGCTGCTGCTACTACTACTACTACTACTACTACTACTACTACTACTACTACTACTACTACACTACTACTACTACTACATATGTAAAAAAGAAATTGACAAGATGCATCATACATTTTGAGTTAAGAGTGTCTGTATATGTTTGTATATATTTAATATGTATATGTAGATGTGTGTGTACATGTATGTGTGTGCATGCACATGTGTGTGTGTGTGTGTGTGTGTGTGTAGATATATGTATGTAAATATACATGTATACAGATTCAAACACATACATAATTCTTATACGCATAGATGTATACTCACACATATGTATATATATTTATATATAAGTGTATCAGTGTGTGTAGAGAGAGAGACAGACAGATAGATAGATAGATAGATAGATAGATAGATAGATAGATAGATAGATAGATAGATAGATAGATAGATAGATAGATAGATAGATAGATAGACAGATAGATAGGTAGGTAGGTAGGTAGGTAGGTAGGTAGGCAGATAGGTAGGCAGATAGATAGATAGATAGATAGATAGATAGATAGATAGATAGATAGATAGATAGATAGATAGATAGATAGAAAGATTGATAGAGTGATAAATACATAGATAGATATATAGAGATTTGTATGTATATCACCCGCCATATATATATATATATGCACACACACACACACACACTAGATATATTCTCATTTTTCACTTCTTTTAAAGAGGAAGACGAATTATGTTTATTAGTTTCCAAAACAAATACTAACTTGATTAATCTACTTCATATCTATATTTAAAGAACTATTTTGTAAATCTTCATACAACTTTAGTCAGTCAGTCAGTCTGCTCAGCGTTATAAATACTTTATATTTAAAGAGAAATTATATCTGTATCAATGGTATTCAGTTAAACATATCATTTATAATCAATCAAAAGTCATATAAAATCTCTGCATGAAGGGCGGTGTGTGAAAGAGAAGGAAGTTAACGAAAAACATATTCGTTTTTCTTGACAAAAACTAGGTTGGGTAGGTCATCAAAACGCTAGAATATAAATAAGATTCGTCTTTGTCTTCCTCGACTTGAATCCGACTTGCTAGTCTTTCCTGCAACATTCAAATCTAGTGGTTCTCAACGGGGGGTTCATATGGCCTCCCCTGAAGGTCCACGCAACAAAACAGTAAATTGGGGATCCCCAATAGTATTTCAAGAGCCCCTGAAAATTTGCTTTAAATGTATGTGTATGTAGGCTTGTACTGCAAGAAACAGCCATGTTTCTTTCTCAAACATTTTACATAGTTTAACTTACACAAGTTAATATATGAAAAGCAAAATAGGAATTTTGAAAGATATTTCTATAAAACTAGTATTTCAATATCGAATGGCTATCGGTGTCCACCAGAATAAAATAGTAAATAAAGAGGTCTAAAGAGAAAAAGAATGGTTGAGAACAACTGCCCTGATCCCATGTTCGCCAGCATTTCGCGCGTAATGATCTCATTCATATCGAGGTTTTATCGGACGTGGATAAATCCTTTTGATAATAGATATGTTTCAAGCTTTTGGAATTGGTTCAATTAGAAATTTATCTTTAAATATAATTCCAATATACTGAAGAGCCTTGAGGTGTCGAAACGTTTATGTAAATTTATAAAATAACTTTAGTTACTGGTATAGGTGGGAACTGCATTAATCTTGCAATTATTTGGTTTTCGACTTTTATAGAAGAAACTGAAATGACCTGCTTCCATCTTTTCTTGAAATGGACGCACCCAAATGCATTGACAACAGATGAATTACCGCCTCAGTATGAATCTAGTTTTCCCGCGTGAAATGCTTGACTACCACCACATCATCATCATCATCATCATCACATCATCATCATCATCATCATCATCACCGCTAATAGTATTTTTTTAATATTAACGTATTGTCGCTCTGTAGTCAAAGGGAAATACTACTACCACCACTATTACCACCACCGCAACAACTACTACTACTACTACCACCATCACCACCACTACCACCACCATTACCACCACCACCACCGCCACTACTACTACTACTACGACCACTTACACTACTACTACTACCACCATCACTATTACTACGACCACCACTACTACTTCTACCACCACCATCACTACTACTACTACGACCACCATTACTACTACTACTACGACCACCATCACTACTACTACTACTACTACGACCACCATCACTACTACTACTACGACCACCATCACCAGTAGTACGACCACCACTGCTACTACTACGATCACCACTACTACTATTACTACCACCACTATTACTGCTACCACTACCATCACTACTACTACTACTACTATTACTGCCACTACGACCACCATCACTACTACTACTACTTCCAACACCACTCACCTTGACCATCAACATACTACCCACCCATTGTTGTCGCTACTTATCAAGAGCACAGTCACTACCACCTGTAACCCAACGTAGACCACCAACGTGCTTGTCCCAAACCCACCACCAGCAACAAGACCAACATCACGACCACCAGTATGACCACCACCTGTACTATCATCCCTATCACCGGTACCCACACCACCGGCGCCATCACCATCAAATACCGCCACCCACACCACCACCGACAACAACACCACCGCCACGTCGACCGCCATCACCCAGCGTGTAGACTCCTGGACGCCGTGAGATCAAATTTAAGACTGAGAAGGGCAGTGGGTGGTGGAGTGGGGGAGGAGAAGGAGAGATTACTTTCTACCTCCTCCCCTACTCCTTCACCTCTTATCACTGCTACCACCGTCACCACCGTTGCTACACCCGCCACCATCGCTACCACCATCTCCTTTTAGTTAGCCGTCTCCTGACTTCGTGTTTGTCTGAAAATCTCCCTCCCATCACCGCCTCGTTCAATAATGCTGCTGCTGCTGCTACCACTACTACTACTACTACTACTACTAATAATAATAATAATAATAATAATAATAATAATAATAATAGTAGTAGTAACAGTGGCTCTCATGGCTTCTGATCTTAACTGATTGGAAGTGTTATCATGTACATTGTTTTGTCTTGGTATAAAAAAAAGATGGGCTACAGCAAATATTCTGCTCAATACCACAGATTTGCGTGTCAGTTGTTTGACCTTAACCAGTTGAGCATGTCCCTTAGTGGCTGACGATATGTGCATCACTGATCACGAACAGAAGTAGTGGGGGAGCATCAGAGCCATCTGTTGAAAGGAATTCTTAGAGATTTGGATAATTCACCTTTGGAAACATGAGTGGTTCGTTCAACATCCTTAAACAATCCTTATTCAGGGACCTTTTGAGCGGGATGGGTTACTCGATCAGAAGAAAATTCTGACTGGGCCCCACCTGCAAGGTCAACCGCTGTTTATCTTGATATGAGATCACCATGTCACGCACATATGGTTGTGATGCATGTGCCTGGTGTACCTTATCAGACGTCTGATAAAGGTACACCAGGCACATGCATAATAGTTATTATTATTATTATATTATATTATATTATTATTATTATTATTATTATTACTATTATTATTATTATTATATTATTATTATTAGCCACTAGGGGCCCCCATATTGGGGACGATACAGTAGACATGGACA
>NW_021824497.1:15000-18768 GCF_006345805.1 Octopus sinensis | reverse complement strand
ATAAACCATGCTTTCAATCTATCTATCTATCAGAATCTCTGCATATCTTCATGTCTCTAAGATATAGCGTACATCTGCGCTCTTCCTCACAGCCTTATCGTCTTTAACTTCACTTTCTCTGCGCCGCCATTTTTCTCAAACTAGTATTCTCTTTCTCTTTCTCTAAACCACTCTATTTTCTTCTTCTCTTTCCTTCTCTGCTAAAACACTCACCTATATATATATATACGCACTCACACATTCTCTGCTTTTCTTCCTGTATGTTTTGTCCCTCCGCTTTACCTCATGGTGCGATATGAACATTTAACGTGGTACTATAGTCAGTGTTTCGACTGCTATTTCGGCATGTTGGTGTCTTTTAGACACCCTCATTTTTAATAGTTAAAAATTTTTTACCTTTGTAAGGTATTTCTTTCATGCTGGCCACTTGATAATTTCGACACTTAAATATCGATATTATCCTCATATATAAATTTATATAATATATATACACACCACACACACACACACATATATATATATAATATATATATATATATATATATATATATATATATATATATATGTATGAAAAAATTATAACATTCTTCAGACACATTGACTCAAATATATATTTTTTAACCTTTTAAAAACAAGCCTTCTGTAGTTTTTTTTCACTTTTTACTATTTTCTCTCTATATATATATGTATATATATATATATGAAACTGTTTATCTATCTGTCTGTCTGTCTGTCTGTCTCTCTCTCTCCTTCACCTTCTCTCTCTGACATTCTCTCTTTCTATCTCCACATCCTCCTCTCTCCCTCGCCCCTCTCTCCCTCACTCCTCTCTTCGTCTTCCTTTTTTTTTTCTCTTCCATACACATCTTCTCTCCTCCTCCTCCCTGTGTTAAAATCACTAAAATACAAAAACACACGCTTGCACGTACTGCATTCACTTCTTAACCTCTCTCAATTTTCTTCTCTTTCCCTCTCACAAACTCTCCCTCTCACAACCTCTCTCTCTCTCTCTCTCTCTCTAGAAACCTCTCTACCTCTAAACCATTCTTTCAAACGGTCTCCATTTCCGATTCTCTCTCTGTCAGTGTTTTTCACCCTTCCGCCGCCCCTATAGGTACAACCTCATATTCTCAAATGCCGTTCTCTACTCGCCATTATGAAACCCATTTTTTTCTTCTTTCCCTATCACTCTCTTAATCGACAACTTATTCATTTCTCTCTCTATATTTGTTTCTGGTTCAAACTCTTGCTATCTCTCAATAACTTCCTCTCAAACAGTCCTTCTTTACTCTCTTTTTCTCAAAACACTCTCTCTGTCTCTGCTCTCCTTCCCCTTACTCTCATCCATTATCACTCCTTTTATCTGAAACCATCTTCAAATCTCTCTCGCTCCCTGTCTGTCTGTCTGTCTGTCTGTCTGTCTGTCTGTCTGTCTGTCTGTCTATCTATCTATCTATCTATCAATATATCTATCTGTCTGTCTATCTATATCTATCTATATTTGTATCTATCTATCTATCTCATTCCGAAAGGTTTACATTCCCTCTATCTTCTTTTTAATAATAACTCTATCTCTCTCTGGCTCTCTGTCTCTGCCTGTATCTGTCTCTCTGTCACTCTCGTACTCTCTCTCTCTCTCTGGCTGGCCCTCTCTCTCTCTCTCTCTGTATCACTGTCTATCTCTCTCTTTCTCTCTCTGGCTCTCTGTCTCTCTCTTTCTCTCTCTGGCTCTTTCTCTCTCTGTTGTTATCTGTCTATCTTTCTCTGGTTCGCTCTCTCTGCGTATCTCTCTGGCACTCTATTTATGTCTCTCTTAAGCTCTTCATTCTTTACACACATTTTTTTCCCTTGTATCAAACTATTTCCAATTCCCCTCAATTTACCCCTTCACCACCACCACCACCACCTCCACCTCCATCTCCCCTCACCCCCTACTAAAATTATGTCTCTTACTCTTACAGGCTCACGTCATCATCACTACGTCTTCTTCCTGCTGCGATATTACGCCATTATTTTACGAATATATATAATCATCGTTTTCAGTTGGTGTGTGTATATACCCAGGTATGTATGTATATATATATATATATATAATATACACATATATACATACATATATATATACATATATATATATATGTTGTGTGTGTGTGTGTGTGTGTGTGTGTGTGTGTGTGAGTGTGTGTGTAGGTATGTCTATCTATCTATCTATCTATCTATCTATCTATCTATCTATCTATCTATATACATATAAATGTGTGTGCGTGTGTGTATGTGTGTGAGTGAGTGTATATGTGTATGTGTGTGCGGGTCATGACGCTCCGATAAATATTACTGCAAAATGTCTGCTAATGAAAATATATTGTTTTATTATTTCGTTTTATTCCTATACTTTTTTTCTATATTTTTATTTTCACTTTTATTTTTATTTCTACACACTTATACCTCTTAGATGTTGCTGACCATTTTCAGGCCATTCACTGCGGTGGCGACGATCAAATCATCTCAGTCAGCTTCACGGAGCTAGCAGCTAGCTACATACTATTCGAGATATAAGTGTTTTATAGATAAAGTGACATAAACGAAGCTCAACCATTTGACTCTGTGAATTGCCTGGGAATAAATCACTGGAGAACTTGAATCTATAGCCATCGACTTCAAGGAAAATGTATTTTCTCTGGAAATAAAATACGATAACCGTTAAAAATCCTTGTAACAAAGATGTAGTCTTATATTTTCCAAGATAAAATGCTTTTACAAAATGGACGTTGATTGAAAGGTGGTGTTGTCTGGATTATAAAAAGCTTGTTTTAAAACTATATGGTGTAAGGTTCAGGTCCGTTGAGTGGCAACTGGGGCAGCTGTCTTCTACCATAGTCAGATCGAAGCCTTGTCGCCAGATCGAATCCTCGTCGCCAGATCGAAGCCTTGTTAATGGATTTGCTAGACGATAATTGAAAGAAACCCGTCGTATATATATAATATATATATTATATATCTTTTACTCTTTTATTTGTTTCATTCAAATCGACCCCAGGACTTATTCTTTGTTATATATATATATATATATAATATATATATATATATATATATAATATAACTAAAAGGTCAAGATAAAAAGTGCTAAAATAAATTTTATCATAAAAAAACACATTTTAGTACGGTTTCAGTCATTGAGACTTTTTCAACCGGAAGTATGGAAAAGAATTAAATTTTGGAAAAGTTAAATGTAAAGTTTTTTAAAAGAATATTTGGATAGTATTCAAATACAAGAAGCATTCCCCTTGTTTCTGCCAGTCTCTGACTCTCTTGTATATTCTTGTGGGTTCGAGGACGTTGTGAATTCATGGCAGAGAAGGATAAGAAGGAGAATACTACTACTACTACTACTACTACTACTACTACTACTACTACTACTACTACTACTACTAATAATAATAATAATAATAATAATAATAATAATAATAAGAAGAAGAAGAAGAAGAAGAAGATACATGTTTGTTTTCCTGCCTACACCTACACACGTAGCATTCTAACAACGTGTCAACGGAGCTATCTACCCTGCACCTACCTACCTACCTGTCTCCCATTGCACCTACCGCCCATCCTATCTGTGTCGGTACTTCAACTCTTTTTCTTTGAAATCTTCCACATAAGCGAATCATCGAAGTCTTTGGTCACACGATACTAAACATGTACCAGCGCTAATGATAACATATAAATATATACTGGCATGTATGTATGTATGAATTTATGGATGGATGGATG
>NW_021824497.1:0-10000 GCF_006345805.1 Octopus sinensis | reverse complement strand
GTGTTTTAAGCATGCTACTTAATTTATCGTTTTTTTTTTGCTGAACTGCTAACTTGTAGGGACGTAATCACCCCAGCACCGGTTTCAAGCGGTAGTCAAACACGGACACAAAGTCAGACACACATACACACCCACCGCAACACAGGTACATACCTACCTGCCTCCCTACCTACCTACCTATCTACCTACCTACATGCATACATACATATCTATCTATCCATCTATCTCTCTATCTCTCTCTCTATCTATCTATATATCTCTCTCTTCTCTCTCTATCTATCTATCTATCTATCTATCTCCCTCTCTCTCTCTCTCTCTCTCCTCTCTGTCTATCTATCTATCTATCTATCTACTTATCTATCTATGTGAAGACGCATGGCCTAATGATCAGGGTATTCGGCTCGCGATCGCAAGATCGAGAGTTCGATTCCTCGCAGCGCGACACTATTTGAGCAAGACACTATATCGCGTTACTCCAGTCAATGCCTGCAAAAATGATTAGCAGGTCTTGCACTTCAAGTGGCCAGCCTTGTCACATTGTGTGTTCCGTTGAATATCCTAACAGCTACGTCAAGTGTAAGTGTGTTTGCTCAACCAGTTGCACCTTGAATTATCGAGCTCAATGTTCTGTTGGTCGGATCAACTGGAATATTCGTTGTAGACAACAGTATAATAGTTTTCCCTTAGAGTTGGCAGAAACGTTAGCACGTCGGGCGAAATGCGTAGCCGTATTTCGTCTGCCGCTACGTTCTGAGTTCAAATTCCACCGAGGTCGACTTTGCCTTTCATCCTTTCGGGGGCGATTAAATAAGTACCAGTTACGCACTCTGTCGACGTAATCGACTTAATTCGTGTGTCTGTTCTTGTTTGTCCCTTCTATGTTTAGCCCCTTGTGGGAAGTAAAGAAATAGGTATTTCATCTGCCGTTACGTTCTGAGTTCAAATTCCGCCAAGGTCGACTTTGCCCTTCATCCTTTCGGGGGCGATTAAATGAGTACCAGTTACGCAATCTGTCGACGTAATCGACTTAATCCGTGTGTCTGTTCTTGTTTGTCCCTTCTATGTTGAGGCCCTTGTGGGTAGTAAAGAAATAAGTAATTTCATCTGCCGTTACGTTCTGAGTTCAAATTCCGCCAAGGTCGACTTTACATTTCATCCTTTCGGCCTCGATTAAACAAGTACCAGTTACGCACTGGGGTTGACGTAATCGATTTAATCCGTTTGTCTGTCCTTGTTTGTCCCTTCTATGTTTAGCCCCTTGTGGGTAGTAAATAAATAGGTATTTCGTCTGCCGCTACGTTCTGAGTTCAAATTCCGCCGAGGTCTACCTTGCCTTTCATCCTTTCGGGGTCGATAAATTAAGTACCAGCTACGCACTGGGGTCGAAATAATCGACTTAATCCGTTTGTCTGTCTTTGTTTGTCCCCTCTATGTTTAGTCCCTTGTGGGTAATAAAGAAATAGGTTTTCCCTTAGAGGGCGCACGGCTTAGTGGTTAAGGTGTGGCATTCACGAACTAGCGAACATGATTTCAATTCTTAGAGCGAGTAGTGAGTTACTTTCTTGAGCAAGCACTTCATCTCATTTTGTTCTGGGATCACTTCAGCACCTGAAATATGGCACACCGTTCGCCTGTTCACACGACGTCGATTTGTTGGAGACAGTGAGATAATGTGCGGTTCATATATTTAATTTTAAATGGTGAACGCTCAATGGAGACTGCTCTATATTGTGGGAAGTGGATTACCACAACTGATCAGCCGCTGCTTTGAAACATGGTGGTGAAACAAAAAAGGGCCTGGGATCTTCGATCGCAAGTTCGATTCCCAGCAGCGCGTTGTGTCCTTGAGTATGACACGTTACTTCACCTTCCTCCAGTCCGCTCAGCTGGTAAAAATGGGTGGTGCTTGCATTCCAAGGAGCCTGCTTTTCACACTCTTCTTCGACTAATGTTAAGTTACAGGAACGTAAACGATCTAACATCGGTTATCAAATGTTTGTGGGCGGGAAACAAACACACACACATATATACGACGGTCTTCGTTCACTTTCTGTCTACGAAACCCACATACAAGACTTTGCTCGTTCGGAGGCTTTACTAAAATACAGTTCCTCAAGGTACCAGGCAGTGGGACTGAAACCAGAGCCATGTGGTTGCGAAGCAAGCTACTTACCACACATCCATGCCTGCGCCTTTATAATCTATAGATATTGTTTGGCAACCAGTACTTTGCCAAAATTCATGGTCTGCGGAGTAATTTTTTCCCCCAATCCCTTAATGCATTAGAAGCAGTTATATCTTTATTCTTTGAAAAAAAAAATTCTGATTGATACACTCTCCACTTAAATTTTACTTACAACAGAATTCTGGCGCGTTGTTTGGAAACAATTCCGTTAGAAACATTCTTGTACAGAAGAAATATCTTTGTGTGTATGTATATATATACATATCTATACTCACATACTTATATACGTACGCAATCTTGTAATTACCTTTTTTCTTGGGAAACAATTCTCTCATAATTACCCCGTTCTTTAGCCCCACTTCCGACAGAACTCACCTGTTCTTTGGAAAGAATTCTGATAGAAAAATCTCCTGTTCATTAGAAGCAATTCTCTGAAAAACACCGTATTCCTTGCAACCAATTATTGATATATCTTCTCAGGCTATGGTGTTCTTGGGTTACTATGAAATGTGATGAGAATGGGATAAAATTAGATGAAATACAATTCCAGGGGAACATTTAGATTGAAACATTTAGCTGAGGGATCCGCTAACACACACACACACACACACAAATGCATGCGCACACACACACACAAACATACACACACACATGCGAGCACACACACACAAACACACACACACACAAACACACACACACACACAAACACACACACATACGCACACACACACACACTCATACACCCACATATACGCACACACACACACAAACACACACACACATACGCAGACACGTACACACACGCACACGCGCATGCGCACACATACCCACACACTCAATACATAATCGTACGAACGAACACACTTACATAAGCCATATCGAACGAATACACAAACACGCGGACAGAAAGAAGCATACGCACACACATAGACACACACACACACATACACACACAATCACATGCACACACACATATAGACACAAATCTCGCATAATAATTCTCATTGTCTACACGTATGTGTGGGTGTTCATATATACATGTGTTTGAATCATTGTGTGCGTATGCATGACTACTTTTGTGTGTGTGTCTGTATTTGTGTGTATATATATATATATAAGAGAGAGAGATAGATAGATAGATAGATAGATGCACATATGAATGTGTGTGAAGTTGTATGTATGCTTCAATATATATATACACGTGAGTGTGGATAAGTTTACACGTGAGAGTATGTGAATCGGTATGAGGTGTCTACAATAAGTATATATCAATTATATATATATATATATTATATATATGAATAATGGGACGTAATATAATATAATACATATATATAATATATACATTAATATATATATAATATCATATAATATACTATATACATATATATATATGTATATATGTATATATATGTATACATACATATATATAAACATATATATATATATAAACATATATAATATATATATATATATATATATATATATATATATATATATATATATATAATATAATCTATATATATATATATAAACATATATATTATATATATATATAATATATATATATATATATATATATATATATATGATTGATTGATTGTAAATCGGCTCGCTTCTCTCATTCAATCCCTCTTTTATCGCTTGGTATCAACGGTTTTTATTTTTGCTTTTGCCTTCCAGAATGTTGTAAGCCAAATAGATCACTATATATACATGTTTCTCTCTCTCTCTCTCTCTCTCTCCGTTTTCCATCCCTCCCTTATTTCATATTTTCCTACTTCTCTCCCTCCCTAACTCCGACTCGCTCCACTTACCAACCTATATACATACATGCCTACCTACAGGAACACACATACACACACACGAAGGCACCCCCCCACATACACACATACATATATGTATTTTGTCATGGGTTTAGCTGTGTGGTAAGAACCCTGCTCTTCACAATGGCATGTTTCGGGGTTCAGTCCCATTGCGTGACACCTTGGGCAAGTGTCTTCTACTGTAGCTTCAGGCAGACCAAAGCCTTGTGACTGGATATGGTGGACGGAAACTGAAGGAAGCTCGTCACACACACACACATATAATATATATACAGACATATATATATGTATGTATGTAACTATATTTATGTGTTTGTGTCTTTGTGTCTGTGTTAGTCCATCCGATATCACTTGATGGAATAAGCACATGGCTTACAATGAATAAGTCCTGGGGTCGATTTCTTCGACAACAAGCTCCATTCAAGGCGGTTCTCCAACATGGCCGCAATCAAATGACTGAAACATATGAAAGAATAAAGGAATACAAGAATAAAAGAATAGACATTTACGTAATATATGCAGATTTCAGTCACGTGTCTGCGGCTAAGTTTGGCCGCCCCCGTGAATGGTTTTACTCGAACGGATCAACACTAGTGCTTATATATTAAAAACCGTTACTTATTCTGTCGGGTTCTTTTGACGAGCTGCTAAGTTACAGTGCGGGGAAACACATCAGAAACGCTCGTGAAATGGTGTTGGGGGTGAAAGACATACAGAAAGGTTTGCATACTCAAACACACACACACATATAGAGACACACACATATATATGTATATATATATGTGTGTGTATGTATATAAGTGTGCATGTGTGTTTGTGTGTGTGCATATATATATGTATACACGACAGGCTTCTTTCTGTTTCTGTCTACCACAGGCACTTTCAATATTTTGTGTATCTTGAGTCTTTAGGGGAAGACACTTGTCAAAGCTGTCTCGCAGTGGAAGTGAAACCGGATCCTCTTTGCTGGGAAGCAATCTTTTGCCGCATAACCACGCATACATTCACATACAGATTATATATGTATGAGTGTGTGTATGTATGTGTGTGTGCGTGCAAGTGTCTGTGTGTGTGTGCGTGAGAAAGAGAGAGAGAGTGAGGGAGAGAGAGAGGGATATATGTATTTAACAGATTGGCTCAAAGCTCGGAATAGAAAACCAAACTTTCGAGGTAATAAACATACCCCTCCGTTTTACCTGGTATAGGAGATCGAGGCGGACTCGCGGTCGTAGGATCGCGGTTTCGATTCCCAGACCGGGCGTTGTGAGTGTTTATTGAGCGAAAACACTTAAAGCTCCACGAGTAACGGGCAGGGGATGGTGGCGATCCCTGCTGTACTCTTTCACCACAACTTTCTCTCACTCTTACTTCCTGTTTCTTTTGTACGTGTATTTCAAAGGACCGGCCTTGTCACTCTCTGTGTCACGCTGAATATTCCCCGAGAACTACGTTAAGGCTACGCGTGTCTGTGGAGTGCTCAGCCACTTACACGTTAATTTCACGAGCAGGCTGTTCCGTTGATTCGGATCAACCGGAACCCTCGTCGTCGTAACCGACGGAGTGCTTCCCCATAGGAGATCGACATCATTTATCTGCTAACCGTTTCAGTCATTACATTGCGGCCATGCTAGAGCACCGTCTTAAAGAACTTTTAGTCGAATGAATCAACCCCAAATCTTACTTTTTTAAAGCCTGGTACTTAGCCGAATCACTAAGTTATGGGGATGTAAACACGCTAATACCGGTTGTCAAGCGGTGTTGCTTGACAAACGCAGACACAAAGAAACACGCATAGATACATATAAACACTTTTGATAGATATAAGTAAACGAATAACGATACGTATCAGAGTAAGTTTTTTATCTTGCAATGGAAAACTTTTAATGCTTAAATGATGCACCACGAATATTTGGGAACATTCAGGGAACTGCAAACCACCTCTGCTTGGTGATTACTGCTCCAAATAACAAATATATATATTTCACTACTGCCCACAAGGGGCTAAACACTGAGGGGACAAACGGATTATGTCGATTACATCGACTCCAGGGCGTAACTGGTACTTAATTTATCGACCCCGAAAGGATGAAAGGCAAAGTCGACCTCGGCGGAATTTGAACTCAGAACGTAACGGCAGACGAAATACGGCTACGCATTTCGCCCGGCGTGCTAACGTTTCTGCCAGCTCATCGCCTTAACAAATAATAAATATGTATATTTCTTTACTACCCACAAGGGGCTAAACATAGAGGGGACAAACAAGGACAGACAAACGGATTAAGTCGATTACATAGACCCCAGTGGGAAACTGGTACTTTATTTATCGACCCAGAAAAGATGAAAGACAAAGTCGACCTCGGCGGAATTTGAACTCAGAACGTAACGGCAGACGAAATACAGCTACGCATTTCGCCCGGCGTGCTATCGTTTCTGCCAGCTCACCGCCTTAACAAAAAATAAATATATATATTTCTTTACTACCCACAAGGGGCTAAACATAGAGGGGACAAACAAGGACAGACAAAGGGATTAAGTCGATTACATAGACCCCAGTGCGAAACTGGTACTTTATTTATCGACCCCGAAAGGATGAAAGACAAAGTCGACCTCGGCGGAATTTGAACTCAGAACTAACGGCAGACGAAATACAGCTACGCATTTCGCCCGGCGTGCTATCGTTTCTGCCAGCTCACCGCCTTAACAAATAACAAATATATATAATTCTTTACTACCCACAAGGGGCTAAACATAGAGGGGACAAACAAGGACAGACCGGGATTAAGTCGATTACATAGACCCCAGTGCGAAACTGGTACTTTATTTATCGACCCATAAAGAATGAAAGGCAAAAGTCGACCTCGGCGGAATTTGAACTCAGAACGTAACGGCAGACGAAATACGGCTACGCATTTCGCCCGGCGTGCTAACGAGTCTGCCAGCTCGCCGCCTTGCAAATAACAAATATATCATTTAGCTGGCGTAGTTGTGTGGTAAGAAGCTTTCTTCCCAACCACATGGTACCAGGTTCAGTCGAACTACGTAACACCTTGGGCAAGTGTTTTCTTCTATAGTTTCCAGCCGACTAAAGCTTTGTGAGTGGATTTGGTAGGCAGAAAGTGAAAGTGAAAGAATAAGGCGGTGAGCTGGCAGAATCATTAGCACGCCGGGCGAAATTCTTAGCGGTGTTTCGTCTGCCGTTACGTTCTGAGCTCAAATTCCGCCGAGGTCAACTTTGCCTTTCATCCTTTCGGGGGTCGATAAATTAAATACCAGTTGTGCACTGGAGTCAAAGTAATCGACTTAATCCCTTTGTTTCTCTTTGTTTCTCCCCTCTATGTTTAGCCCCTTGTGGGCAATAAAGAAATAAGAAAGTGAAAGAAACCCATCGCATATGTGTATATGTGTGTGTGTGTGTGCTGGCATGTTTGTGTTTGTATCTGTTCTCAACACACTTGACAACCGGTGTTACCCTGTATTTGTCACTGTAACTTAGCGTTTCGGCAAAAGGGAACCAATAGAATACGTACTAAGCTTTAAAAAGTAAGTCCTGAGTGTCGACTTATTCGACTAAAACCCTTCGAGGCAGTGCTCCAGCATGACCGCACTCAAGTTACTAAAACAAGTAAAAGATGCATTCTAATATTATTGCATTGTATAACTCTCCACATTAATACAGTTGCTCATACGATGCAGTTTAGCATCGGATTATCACGTTTATCAGAGAAACCTATGGTCACAGAAATACAAGCGATGTAAAGCCACTTTATATTATCCAATCTACTCTTCAAAAATTTTGAAGGGAAAATTTGCCTTTATTTCAGTCTGTTTTCCCAGTTTCAATAATTTCTGTTATGTTTTTTTTCCAACGAACGCAAACCTAACCAGATACCTTCACACATCCTCTCATTGGCTAGAAATAGGTAAATACTTTCGCTACAAACTACATCTAAATTATTACCATCAACTGATGGTATTTCTCGAGTAATGCTGGCCTGTCTAGGGACAATATTCACAGCTATCGACACACTTAACGATGAATAATTAAAGAGCGTTTCGACAGATTTTGAAGTCACAATTCCGTTTCGTTTTAATTAGACTGTTGTACCATTTTCTTTGTTATATAATTTAATTTTCATGTTCATAATATTTTAACTGGCTCTCAACATTGCACAAGAGCCTATATATATATATATATATATATATATATATATATATATCTATATCTATATATATATATATATATATATACACACATATATGTGTACATATGTTATGCAAATATATATGTAGGCATATATATATATTATATATATATATATATATATAGATATATATGTATATATATATATGTATATATATATATATGTGTGTGTATGATATATATATATATATATATATATATATATATTATATATATGTATGTATATTATGTGTGTTTGTATGTGGGTGTGTATGTGTGTCTTTAAATGTATGAGTTCGAGTTAAAATATATTCTGGTTGTACGAAGCCCGAGCGTGGCGGTTGGATTTTGCTTTGCGTTAGAGAATACCGTGTAGCTGTATTATATTAATATAAGGTAGAGAGGTATATAATGTATAACAAATTGTGAATGGGGAAGTATGTGTGTGTGTGTGGATGTGTGTGTTTGTGCGTCCGTCCGCGAGCGTGTGTGAGTATTTGGTGCCATGTTGCATGCGTGTGTGCATATACATAACCTACATTCATGATGAATGAACTTATTTTCCTTATTTAGCACTATCTATCTATCTATCTATCTATCTATCTATCTATCTATCTATCTATCTATCTATCTATCTATCTATCTATCTGTCTATCTATCTATCTATCTATCTATCTATCTATCTATCTATCTGTCTGTCTCTATCTCTCTCTCTCTACCACCCATTCATCTCCCTCAAGCTATCTTTCTATCATCCAATCTTTTCTCTCCCTCTTTCTCCCTGTATCATCCACATATTTATCCCCCTCTCTCTCTTACTTTCTTTCTCTATTATACACTCATTTCTCTCCCTCTCTCTCTCATTATCTCTCTATCTGTCTTTATATGTAATTGTATTTTCATTTATATACCCATACACACACACACAGACACACGCGCGAACACACATACACACACACATACACACACACACTCACACAGACACACAGACACAGACACACACCACACACACACACACATATATATATATATAAATCATATGCGTGACCAGAGAGTTTTTGCCTCCCAAACTCTCTCAGAGAGCGTTGGTCAGTGCCGGCTCATAGTAGAAAACATTCCCCGACGGTACCACACGGAGAGATTGAACCCTGAACCGCAGTGTTGCAAAAAGCGAGCTTCTTAACCACACATACATACCTGCACTCATATTAGTTTAGGCGACTCTTTTTTTATTATTCTTACGGAACGTCTCCAATATCTCGAAACGCCGTGATATGATATCAGATACTTTCTCTGTAATCAATCCAAGCTATATTCAGCTAAACCTTTTCTTTCAGTTGTTCCTATTTATTATTATTTTTTCCTTTTCCTTACCATTTGTTTTGTAATTACCACATCACTAGTAGAAACTCTTTTCGAATTACACATTTCTTTTTCCAACACCCATTTTACTCCCTTGCTAATATATTATTACTTTCCAGATGAACAGCCAGTCTCTTATAGATTATAGATATCCGGTTGTTGTCTATTATTGGCAAGTTACAAGTTATATCTTTGTAGTTTGTAACGGCTTCACTTGTTTGTATTCTGGGCAATCAATTGTATTTTCCCCTTTAGTAAGTATTCAGGTGTTTATTATGGTTTGTTTAGTAATATATTGAAAAAAAAATCTTGCCACAAGATTAATGGCTACTGTTCAGGTATTACAACCAGAAATAGGGGTTTTATCAATCCCGAGGGCTTACAAGTTGTTAGCAACAGTCTTTATCGTTTTAGTGAATTGGTTTCCAGTTATATTGGACCAGTATG
>NW_021824496.1:7500-12500 GCF_006345805.1 Octopus sinensis | reverse complement strand
TGGAGGCTCAATGGCCCAGTGGTTAGGGCAGTGGACTCGCGGTCGTGGTTTCGATTCCCGGACCGGGCGTTGTGAGTGTTTATTGAGCGAAAACACCTAAAAGTTCCACGAGGCTCCGGCAGGGGATGGTGGTGATCCCTGCTGTACTCTTTCACCACAACTTTCTCTCACTCTTACTTCCTCTTTCTGTTGTACCTGTATTTCAAAGGGCCGGCCTTGTCACTCTCTGTGTCACGCTGAATATCCCCGAGAACTACGTTAAGGGTACACGTGTCTGTGGAGTGCTCAGCCACTTACACGTTAATTTCACGAGCAGGCTGTTCCGTTGATCGGATCAACCGGAGCCCTCGTCGTCGTAACCGACGGAGTGCTTCCACACACCTCTGTAAATATAGAAAACTCTTTCGGTGTTTCATCAAATCGCGATAATACTGAATAAATTACAAAAACATTTAATAAAAATATTTATACAGATTTTCTTTCCTTTTGTGAAGTGTGTATACATTTTTTGGCGGACTCTGTATTCTCCAACTGCAAGAAGGCTTTCGATGACTCCTTGTAGGAACCCCATAAATTTTTAGTTACCCTTACTACTTAGGTAAAGATTAGCTCTCTGTCGTCCTTCTCCAATCTATAGATCCATACTCAGAACAGGCCCGTTTATTTAGACGATCTTTGCCACTCTCATCCACCTGTCAAGAAAACATTCCTCTCCATCCTCATTTTCCTTACCAAGTGAAACTTGAGAACGTTAATGAGAGTTTTCTTCAACGAGGAAGGTATCTGTCCTTTCAATCTCGTCCCCAACACAATTACCTTCGCCAAAGGCACAACCACATAGGTAACAGCTGCTATTTTTGCTGTTGTTTAAGCTCATGTCAACCATAATCGCCCCGACCTCCGTTCAAAAACGTTCTGGCTGTCGTCTGCTCTCATGCGTCTGAATTTCCTCCTTTCAAAAATGCTCTGGTTATCGTCTGCTCTCAGGCGGCTGAATTTCATGCATCGCCATCTTGGTTATCCATGGCCTGCGTTTATTAGAATCCATGTATCTTAAGTCCGTCCAATTCTTCATATTATTCTTCCGCGCAATTCTTGGTTTTGCTCTACCATTTTCCCCATTTATTATCAGTCCCTGTAATCCAAGTTTTCTTCTAATTAAGTGTCAAAGATATTTCAATTTTCTTTCCCGCATGGCATCTCATAAAATTTTCATAATTTTAGTGTGTCTGGTAATTTTTTTCTTTTTAGTTTTTTAACACTTCATCATTGATATTTGTATTTTCCCCAGGATATTCACAAAAAGCCTTTTGTATGATTTGAACTCCCATAACGAAACACTTATTCATTGATTACACAATTATATTCATGCTTCGTGTTTGCAATCGTAATATTCCACTGACTTCTTAAGGTGCCAGTCTACAATAACGGACAGGTTTAAAGTATCATATTTTGGCACGGTTCTACTACTACTGCTGTTATCTTCTGTGCAATCGTTACTACCACTCCCACTATTGTCATTGCTGCTGCTGCTGCTACTGCTGGTGATGTTGGTCCAAAGAACATTCATAAGTTTGTCTTCAATGTCCCTGCGTATTTTCATAATTCTAGTTAGCTCTTGTTTCATATGTTATGATTAATATAAAGCTTTCCTTTCATAAGTCTGAAGTTACTCTGGTGAATGAAAACAACAACAACAGCAACAACAACAAAAAGACTGAAGAATGTGTATCATATATGATACCCATGTATTGACGCCGGGGAAATAGGTTTTGTGTATTAAGTGGGAATCACAGAAACAGACAAAAGGTTAAGGGAGATTAGACGGTTATTTCTAGTAGCTCAATCGATCTTTAAAGATTCTCTTCCTTCTCTCTCTATCGTTCTCTCTGTCTCTCTTTCAACATTCCTCTCTTTCATTCTCTTTCTTTTTCTCGCTTTCCCATCCTTTTCTCCGTCTCTCCCCTCCTCTCTCTCTCTCTCTCTCTCTCTCTCTCTCTCTCCCTCTCTGTCATTGGCTAGTCAAGGGTATCACACTTAGAACTACTAATCAGTCGACCGATACAGCAACATCGATATCTAAATGGACATCTCCGACTAATTTCCTGAGTAACATCCATAAAATACACAGTTGTTAGGCATTTATACGGTTTAAGGTATTACATCTTCCAATGTAGACTGGGACATGTAAACATGGATGGTTCTGGAATAGGAAACTTGTGCGAATCTATTCGTCAACTACGACTAACTGTCGTCATTTAATTACTATTGGTAAAATTGACTGGAAACGCTGCAAAGGAAACTAATTTGATTCACCAATGTTAATGACATGGATTGCAAAAGTAACATTTCGCTATAAAACCAAATTTACACTAACGTGTCAAAATATTGTCTCTGCGTCATGAATCCACATTATCATCATCATCATCATTATCGCCGTCATTATTATTATTATTATTACTATTATTATTATTATTATTATTATTATTATTGAGTGAGAGAGCAGTGCTTGCCATCGAAGTGACACTGGGGTAAAATATACGAAGCCCAGATAGATAGATAGATAGATAGATAGATATAGATAGATAGATAGATAGATAGATAGATAGATAGATAGATAGATAGATATAGATAGATATATATAGATAGATAGATATATAGATAGATAGATATATAGATAGAATGATAGATAGATAGATAGATAGATAGATAGATAGATAGATAGATAGATAGATAGATAGATAGATAGATAGATAGATAGATAGATAGATAGATAGATAGATAGATAGACAGACAGACAGACAGACAGATAGATAGATAGATAGATAGATAGATAGATAGATAGATAGATAGATAGATAGATAGATAGATAGATAGACAGACAGACAGTCAGACAGATAGATAGATAGATAGATAGATAGACAGACAGACAGATAGACAGACAGACAGACAGACAGACAGACAGACAGACAGACAGACAGACAGAGAAGAGTTCATAATACAGGCTGTGTTCTCATGAAGCACAGCCGCACATATTCCAGTAATCAAATGTCTGTATGTTGATGTTTTATTTTATATAAAACTGTCATACATACCCGGCGAAGTTCCTGACGATTCATAATATTTGCTCTGTAAGTATATATTAAATGTATGACTGGAAAATGTTGGTATATTTTTATTTCCGTGTAATTACCTAGAATTAAGAATATATCAAAATTTTCTACTCTATCTCTCTTCTCTCCTCTCTCTCTCTTACTATCTCTCTCTCTGTTCTCTCTATCTCTCCCTCTCCCTCTATCTATCTCTCTCTCTTGCTCTCTGTACATATATTAAGGGTTTAGTGTCAACCATCTTGTCATAAAAATTTAATAAGCATGTATTCTTCTACAACGTATTGTGTAACTTGTCAGTTAAATACTAAACTGTTGTTAGGTATATAATTTGAC
This sequence comes from Octopus sinensis, assembly GCF_006345805.1. Taxonomy (NCBI): domain Eukaryota; kingdom Metazoa; phylum Mollusca; class Cephalopoda; order Octopoda; family Octopodidae; genus Octopus; species Octopus sinensis. The sequence goes on along the minus strand of NW_021824496.1, from coordinate 9,054 downwards.
TCCAGCATTGAAGCGAGAGCATGGAACTTTAGAAGTCTAAACCACACGATTGCTTTTCATATTCTGAGGTCAATGACATATAAAGTACCTCTCTAGCACATGCCTGCTCGCAAAAACCATATATATGAGGATTTGTGCCAATGTTAGATGATATTAAGAACGGAACGATATCAGAACCGTTAGCGAGTCGGACAAAATGCTTAGCAGAAGTTCTTTCGACTACTCATTATATTACGAGTTCAAACTCTACCAAGGTCGGCTTTACCCTTCATCCATTCGGTGTCGGTAAATTAAGTACCAGTGAGGTATTGGGGTTGATGTAAACTACTTGCCTCTCCTCTCAAAAATTTTTTGCCTTGAACCTAAATTTGAATCAGTTACAGAGATTGTACAACCCTTGTCTTGATTCTACACGCTGTACAAATCGACGCACTGTAACTAATTACCACATACTTATTTCTTTATTGCCTACAAGGGGCTAAACACAGAGGGGACAAACAAGGACAGACAAAGGGATAAAGTCGTTTACATCGACCCCAGTGCCTAACTGGTGCTTAATTTGTCGACCCCGAAAGGACGAAAGGCAAAGTCGACCTCGGCGGAATTTGAACTCAGAAGATAGCGGTAGACGAAATACCTGTTTCTTTACAACTCACAAGGGGCTAAACACAGGGGGGGGGGGTTAAACAAGGACAGACACGCGGATTAAGCCGATTACATCGACCCCAGTGCGTTACTGGTACTTATTTAATCGACCCCGAAAGGATGAAAGGCAAAGTCGACCACGGCGGAATTTGAACTCAGAACATAGCGGCAGCCGAAATACCGCGAAGCATTTCGCCCGGCGTGCTAACGTTTCTGCCAGCTCGCCTAATTACCACATTCTGTTACTATCTGTATATTCTAAAAACACATTGGTCAATGTATTCGGCAATACGTAGTAATACGTAATAATATGTTGTAATAATACGTAGTGATACGTGGTAGTGCACCGAGCTGGCAGCATCGTCAGCGCGCTGGGCAAAATTCTTAGCAGCATTTCAGATTCCACCGAGTTCAACTATACCCTCCATCCTTCCCAGATCGATAAAATAAGTAGCAGTTAAGCACTGGAGTCGATATATATTTCTTTACTACCCACAAGGGGCTAAACATAGAGGAGACAAACAAGGACTGACAAATGGATTGAGTCTATTACATCGACCCCAGTGCGTAACTGGTACTTAATTTATCGACTCCGAAAGGATGAAAGGCAAAGTCGACCTCGGCGGAATTTGAACTCAGAAAGTAGCGGCAGACGAAATACCGCTAAGCATTTCGCCCGGCGCGCTAACGTTTCTGCCAGCTCGCCGCCTTACTGGAGTCGATATAATCGATTTAACCCCTCACCCGCACTTGCGAAGGCGGCGAGTTGACAGAATGGTTAACAATACGATCAAAATGGAAATTTAAGGAGGTGCACAGAGACACAGAACATACGTTTAATATTTCTTTCCTTTTTTCTTATACATCATATTGATCTTAAAGTTTCCAATCACTGGTAACATTATGCGT
>NW_021824496.1:0-2500 GCF_006345805.1 Octopus sinensis | reverse complement strand
CCGGTAAAATTTCCACGTTTTTCTTATTTTTATTGTCCTAAAATAAGGCACAAAAGGAAAATGACTCTCCCCAGATACAATAGAATATGCTTTAACACACGAACTCATATAAAGAATTTTGTTCCTTTGTTTTCCTTATCGTAAGAGGTCTTTTCCTTATTAGTGAACGAGTATATGATGTTTTCATAGTTCAATAAAATCCATTTATTGGCTATTCCAGTAATTATAGAATGTTCTTCTAAATATAAAACAGTCAGGAATTAAGCTATTACCGTAATGAGTAGCTTCATTTGCATATTTCTGTATTGTTTATTAACTAGTCATGAAATAAACATGATACGTTTTATGCAAATCGCTAATTCAATCAAATTTACTGGAATATATTTAGAAAACCTAAGGCGGCGAGCTGGCAGAAACGTTAGCACGCCGGGCGAAATACGTAGCCGTATTTCGTCTGCCGTTACGTTCTGAGTTCAAAATCCGCCGCGGTCGACTTTGCCTTTCATCCTTTCGGAGTCGATAAATTAAGTACCAGTTGCGCACTGGGGTTGATGTAATCGACTTAGTACCTTTGTGTGTCCTTGTTTGTCCTCTCTTAAAAGAAATAAAAAAAAGTACCGGAGTTATTTCATTCGACTAAAACTTGTTAAAGGCGATGCCCCAGCATGGCTGCAGTCTAATGACTGAAGCAAGCGAAAGACAAAAAATCAAAGACGTTTCTTCAGTATATTCAGTTTCAGAGTGAAACATTTGATGAAGCGTTCTGCAGTGTGTTGATCGCTGCTTTTCTTTCTACAAGTGACAGCTGCCTATAAAGCAGCGAGGAATTAAATTATTAGCATAATGGTTAGCTTCATTTGCATATTAATGCTTGTCATTCATTCAACACTATATTGTTTAATTACACCACAACTTCAATCAGAAAAACTGAAAGAAGATATTTGAAAGAAAGTTGTTGTGAGGATCATGACAATTTTTTTTAGCTGAGTCCTTTGTTGATCTACGTTGTTATACGAGATTAGGCAAGCCCAGATCAAATACATTCCTAGCAAGGCCAACATATCCTTCCTTTGACAGGAAATAATTTGTTTTGATGAATATTTGACTTCTATTTTAAGTTAGTCGAGCTAAAACGTTGAGTGTCCCTCATTAGTTTAAATAAGAATGGTTTCAATCTCAACACATGAATAACTGGTTCGAATGAAATGGAGCCTGAATTAAACGTATAGATTTTTATTCTTTTAGTGACTCTCTGAATTTCATGAAACACAAAGTTGATCTTGACGTGGTATGAAACGTTGTACGATATTTTATCGACGACTCAACTGATTTTGTTGCACTGCCCTTGCCAAATAGTATAACATGCAACAGAGTCATCCATCGCTCTATTATTATTATTATATAATAATAATAATAATAATAATAATAATAAGTGAAAGTTGTAAATACTTGGGCAGTGTCATGACTTAAATACTCAGCAGCTTTTGAAGATTGAACAAAAACTAAACTAGCAAAGCTAAAGAGAAGAACTACAAAGGAACTCATTATGAATGAAGGACTCCACCCAGGGGTAGGAGTAGCAAGATTATACCTACCTAGAAAGAAAGTGGAAGAGGTGGAGTTAGCTAGAGTAGATATAGACTCCTATGTAGGTAATAGTGAAGAAAGTTTATTAAAAGCTTCTTGAGTTACTACAAGACACACAGGGAAGCCAAAATCTCAAACGAAGTTAAAAACCAGAAAAAAGAACAGAGATTATCTGACGGTCAGGAGAAGGCGTTGCATGGTAAATTCCCAAAGATAGTTGCAGCGAATAGCAGTAGTGAGACATGGTTTTAGTTGCAGAAATTGAAGCTGAAGAGGGAGACAGAAAGTTTGTTAGTAGCTGCACAAGATCAAGCATTAAGGACTAATTGGATAAAATCCGAAAGCGACAAAAACCAAGTTGATTCACACAATGTAGATTATGCACATCAAGAGAGGAAATAGTAACTCATATACTAAATAATTTTAACATGCTGGCAAAGAAAGAATACAAGAAAAGACATGACAATCTAGAGACAGCGATCCACTGGGAGCTATGTAGAAAGATAGGATTTGAACATAGTAATATATAGTATGAACATGGACCTAGTAATGTACTAGAAGGTAATACAAGATTTTGTGTTACATCAACCCCAGTGCGTAACTGGTACTTATTTAATCGACCCCGAAAGGATGAAAGGCAAAGTCGGCCTCGGTGGAATTTGAACTCACAACGTAACGGTAGACGAAATACCTATTTCTTTACAACCCACAAGGGGCTAAACACAGAGGAGACAAACAAGGACAGATAAAGGGACTAAGTCGATTACATCGACCCCAGTGCGTAACTGGTACTTATTTAATCGACCCCGAAAGAATGAAAGGCAAAGTCGACCTCGGCAGAATTTGAACTCAGAACATAGCGGCTGACGAAATACCGTTAAGCATTTGCGCCGGAGTGCTAACGATTCTGCCA
>NW_021824495.1:12500-18460 GCF_006345805.1 Octopus sinensis | reverse complement strand
GAACTAGACTATGCAATACACGCACCCAAACACACACACACATACATTGTATGTAAGTACATATATAAAGAGAGAGAGAGAGAGAGAGAGAGAGAGAGTGGGGGAGATACATATATACATACATGCATTTATATACAAATATATACCTATACACATACATATATATAATATATACGCGCGCACACGCACATACACACACACACACATATATATGCATAAATATATATATATATATATATACATACATGTACAAACAGACATAATTATATATATATATACATGCCTTTGATCATAGGTTTATCTGCTCAATCAAGATTGACCTGCAACTAAACAACAACAACAACAAGACCAACAATACGCATAACCTAGACAACAACACCCAGAGAAACATAAGGCAATATTATAAGTGAGATAAGAAGAAGAAAAAAAACGAACAAACAGCGAATAATTCACAGAAAATTAGAAAAAAGAAAAACAAATAACGAAATATTTAAACAATGTTTGCTATAAATACAAGAAAGATCTATTTCTGTTGGTTATTCACTAAACCATTCTGTCGTCATTTTGACATATGGATGCTTAGAATAAACCAATCAGTGTTCTCTCTCTCCCTCTCTACCCCCCGCTTCTCCCATTCTCTCTTATCCCCCCACTTTCGTTTCTCCCTCTTTTCGCTCTCTCTCTTTCTTCCTCTTCTTTTCTCTCTTATACTTCAAACTCTTTCATCCTTCCTTTTAACTCTTCGTCTTTGCCGCTACCATTTTCCAACTGTTTTCTCTGTTTTCCATGCCAGTTATTTTATATATTTCTCCCTCTTTCTCTCTCTTTCACTCTCTCTCTCTCTCTCTCTCTCTCTCCTCTCTCTATCTCTATCAATTTCTTTCTCTCTCTCTCTCTCCGTCTCCCCCACACTCCTGCTACACACAGACATGCATACATAAATACATACATAATACATGCATATATATATACATACACACACATACATATATATATATGTATATACATACATATATATATATATATATATACATACACTCACACACATTTGTATATATAGACATATATATACATACATATATATATATGTGTGTGTGTGTGTGGTGTGTGTGTTGTGTTGTGTGTGGTGTGTGTGTGTGTTGTGTGTGTGTATAGTCTCTTAACACAAATCAGCTCTCCATCTCTTCATCTCTTCGCACTTTCTCTCGTTCTCTAATATCTGTCTATCAACAAATACATGAGTTTATAGATATATGTGCATATATCTATAAATATATATTATATATATATCTATATATATATATATATATATATATATATATGTATATATAATATATATATATATATATATATATATATATAATATATATATATATAATATATACATATATATATATATATATATATATATATAAATAATATTACATATATATTATATATATATATATATATATACTATATACATAGATATTATATATATATACTATATATATATAATATATATATATATATATATACACATAAGAGCGTTATAGTGTGTGGCGCGCTCACGGTGCGTATGTGCGTGCGTGGTGTTTGTGTGTGTGTATGTGTTGACGCGTGTGTAAGCCAGTGTGTGTATATATATGTGTGTGTGTGGTGTGTGTGTGAACAATTGCTCGCATGCATGCTGGGTCGTGGATGTCCAAGTCCGCTTCTCGTGTGTTACACCCCAAAATACTCCAATTATTATCATAAAGCACACTGAACGCAGGTTTTGTTTTTTGTTCTTTGATATGGAAGATAACTAATTTCCTCTGCCTCTCTCTCTCACTCTCGTTCTTACTCTTGCACATACGTACACGCACCTACACACATGCACGTATACATATACACAACTTACATCTAATATATAATATTATAGAAATATGTTTTCTGTAATTCCGAATATTGTTTGCAATACTGGCAGGACCCCTAGTGAATTCCAAGACTGAGGCCCTCACTAATTGGCACTCCATGCATTTACGTCGATCCTTCTGTTTTCTTCTTTTTTTTTGTTTTTGTTTCTCATGTTCTCCACATGTCTATCTCTCTACGAGTTTCATTTCGCTTCGTCAAGGTGTTTGGGTGTAAGAATGGTCTTCATGCAGTTAATTTTATGCAGTTAGGGCGGCGAGCTGGCAGAATCGTTAGCACGCCGGGCGAAATGCGTAGCCATATTTCGTCTGGCGTTACGCTCTGAGTTCAAATTCCGCCGAGGTCGACTTTGCCTTTCATCCTTTCGGAGTCGATAAATTAAGTACCAGCTGCGTACTGGGGTCGATCTAATCGACTTAATCCGTTTGTCTGTCCTTGTTTGTCCTCTCTGTGTTTATCCCTCTTTGGGTAGTAAAGAAATAGGTATTTCGTCTGTCTTTACGTTCTGAGTTCAAATTCCGCCGAGGTCGATTTGCCTTTCATTCTTTCGGGGTCTATAAATTAAGTACCAGTTTCGCACTGGGGTCAATCTAATCGATTAGCTCTCTCTCTAAAAATCTCGGACCTTGTCCTAGAGTAGAAAAGATTCTTTTTAAAAGGCGGCGAGGTGGCAGAAACGTTAGCACGCTGGGAGAAATGCTTAGCAGTATTTCGCCTGTCTTTACGTTCTGAGTTCAAATTCCGCTGAGATCGACTTTGCCTTTCATCCTTTCGGGGTCGATTAAGTAAGTACCAGAATTTTATACAATTCCTTTACTTAATTGTTTGTCTTTAGGTATGTATATATATCATTAACAGTGTGTGTGTGTGTGTGTACACGAGAGAATGTAGAAAACTTCTGGGTTTGTGTAAAAGAAAATCCAGGCGGATTAGTTATTATGATGTTATTCCATTTGATACCATTAAAAGCAGGAACTTTTCAGAATATGTATGTATTATATATATATATATCATATATATAGATATAGATATATATATATATATTGTATATATATACAACATATGAGAGCAAGTGAAAATGGAATTCACTACGGTCGTTTCGAACCATCGCGCACTCGTGCCTTGCGGGTGTGATGCTGTACAACTAGTTGCGGTGCATTATTAGATGTAGATGTGTCTCGTCAGGTGATTTGTTAAAAGCTACCTCACTCTGTAATCTCCGTTTCGTTTATTTCGATTGGAATACATTTCGTTATTTGTCTGCAGCTGGTGGCACACAGAAGAGAGCATGAGTTAGAATGACTGAGCATGAAGAACACTTCTCTTATATAAGAGATAGTCATACACTTTCAGATTTAGGCACAAGGCCAGCGTTTTTAAGGGAAGAGGGTGTTTAAGTTGATATTATCTACCCCAGTACATGACTGGTACATGTTTTATCGAGCCAGGAAGGATGAAATGTAAATCTGATGAAGGTGGGGTTTGAATTCAAAACGTAGAGAGCTAGAACAAATACAGCTATACAATATTTTTCGTGACACACACACATATACATAAATATACATATGCGCAAACACACACACACGGACACACACACACATGCAAATACACACGAATACACACACACATGCATATACATATATACACACACACATATACAGAAAGTAAAGGAATGCGAGTACATGGTTATTGTGTTTTTCTATGGTGTTGGTTGATGTTATGGAGTTCGTTAAAGGCGAAGAAATCACAGAAAATTCAAAGAGACAACACCATTTTCAGATCATGACAACTGTTGACCTCCAATCAAAAAAGATTTTCAATATTGTTCAAATCTTGCGAGGTACACACGTCGCTATCAATTCCTCCGCCATTTTTCTTTTCTTTAAATTCATTGCTTTTTTATTTTAATTCTTTTCCGCCTCTTTCTTCTGTTTTTTTTTCTTTGCTTTTTTCTTCAAATTACTTTTTGTTGCTTAATGAAATTCTTGAATGAGGACAAGGCGAGAGAATAGGAAGAAGAGATGGAATAAGAAGGTGAGCAAAGGCATGGTAGAAGTACTGGTTAAGATAGGAAGAACGAACATTATAATTGGAGGCGTTAAAGGGAGCAAGAAAGTACGACAGGGGCAAAAAGAAAAATATATATAAAAAACCAAATAAATAAATAAAAGATCAATTAAACTTGTCAACATTAACATTTCATATCCGTAGTTATAGAAGAAAACATCGAACGAAATAAGTAAAAAACAAAAAGAAAAAGAAAAAGTCATGATAATAATAATTAATAACGATGAATTATAAGCCAAAAAAAAAAGACCACAAAGAAAAGCGTTTGCAGAAGAAAAGAACGGGTTTTTCTTTTATTAATGTCCCAGTTTTTGAATGGGAAGACGGAGAGGTGGACAGAGTAAGAGATCTTTTCTCACCGTTTCCTGCTAAATTCTATGAAAGATAAGATAAATTTCATAATGGATGTGAACAGAATCAATTAACGTTTCATAAATGTGGCGGATGAAGGGAAGAAAAAGAAGGAGAGAGAAAGAGAAAGAGAGCGCGTGTGAGAGAGTGAATAAATGAAATGGCGGAGGGGTGACATAGAAATAAGAGGAGGGTGAACATAAAAGGTGTAGTAGGGAGATAGAAGACAGAAGGAGAGAAGATTCTACAGAAAAGGAAATGTATTTGATGAATGGCGAGAAAAGCGCGGTGAGCTGACAGAATCGTTAGCACGCCGGACAAAATGCCTAGCACCATTTCGTCCGTCTTTGCGTTCGTCTGAGTTCTATTCCGCCGAGGTCGGCTTGCCTGTCATACCTTCGGGCTCGATAAAATAAGTACCAGTTGAACACTGGGATCGATGTCAGATGCTTATGCCTGTCCCCTAAATTGCAAGCCTCGTGGCAAAATTTAAAACCAGAAGAAAAGGAGAGACGTATAAATGAGAAATAATTGTGAAAATATACGAAAGAGGCGGGAGGTGAAGAACCCTAAAAGAAAAAGTACAAGAACGAAAATAGATTATGAAGAAGTCCAGGAATAAGAGCAACAGTTTATCATGAAGTTGATATTGGGCAAAATACAATGTCAGAACAGGTATATTAGATGTTCAAAGTGGAAGCGTTGGTCAGTTGAAGAATTATGATATAATTTGTTTCATAGTAATGATTCCACTTCACATTAATGTTCAAGTTACAACTCCTCAAAATGCGTAGATCGGAACTCCACATAACGTGCAGTTTATGATTCCAGATATTGTATAGATTATGGCCCTACATAATGCAGAGGGTAGAACTCCACGTAAAGTAAAGGTTATGTCTTCACATAATGTACAGTTTATGACTCGTCTCTACACACAATGTAAACGATACCACACCACATAATATTGAGGTTGGGATTCCACATCAGGTTATAACTGCACATAGCATCAAAGTTATGAATCCCAAATTGTAGGCTGAGATTATACAACTTTTGGGTGTCTATGAGGTGAAGCGGTGCTGAGTCAACCACTGAAAAAGAGAACAAAATTGAGCAAGGCCGCGGAGAAATGGTTTTATTGAAACGTCTCGTTGACACCGGAAGAAAGTTACTTTTCATCAGAAAAGCTACATAATAAAATCGATTTCTCATTAAAGACAAATCAGAAATGAATGTCACACGACATACAAATGAGGGGTGGTGCTGTTTACATTACGAAACGTAATAGAAGTACAAGAATTTAGTTTCAATCCTGAATTGAGATTTAATTATAGCCACAACTTCCTTTTAAGAGTAACTCTTTTTCTCTAACTCGCATCATTAACTGTTTTACTATAAATCATTTCGTTTCAGTTTCTTCAATGCAATGCGCTGGCTACCTTTGAAAGATTTCCTCTTAAAAAAAAAACCTTTTCCTCGCGGCAAACTTACTTCTTGTTATTTTTTTTCATTTTGTTATTCTTTTATTCTATAACTTGTTTTAGTCTCCGGGCTACGGCCATGCTGGATCACCTCATTGAAAGGTTTAGTCGATCAAATCGACTTCACTACTTAGAGTCTGGTACTTATTCAATAGACCTCTTTTTTGC
>NW_021824495.1:0-2500 GCF_006345805.1 Octopus sinensis | reverse complement strand
ACCACCACCACTACCACCAGCATCACCACTTGTGGGAAGAAAGAGAAGAATTTTATTTTTAAGCTGGAGACTCGACTCAACTCGAGACAACTGGTGTGAAACCGCGAGTTCATCCTGTCCGTGTGTCTTTGGTGCGTCCTCCTCTCTCTTAAAAGGAGAAGGTACGATATACGAATGTTCTATGCTATTCAGCATTATTATGGGTTTGAGAGTAAGATATTTCAATACATCCCAACGCTTCTAAAAAAGCAAATTTTGTTGTGTTTACATACCATCACAAAGGAATATCGTCTTTTAACTCTTCATTAGACAGCAGCCATGCTGAGGCACTGTCTTGGAGAATTTTAGTCGAAGGAATTCGACACCAGTACTTATTATGTTTTTGTAAAGCTTGGTGCTTCTATCAGCCTTTGTGTTGAACCGCTACCTTACAGGGATGTAAACACACCTACGTCGGTTGTCAAATAGTGGTGAGAAACTAACATATGTACAAAGACACGCACACACACACACATAGATAGATATACGATGGGCTTCTTTCAGTTTCTATCTACCAAATCCACTCACAAAGCTTTGATCAGCCTGGGGCTATAGTAGAAGACTTTTGCCGAGGCTACCACGCAGTGAGAGTGAACTCGGGACCATGTGGTTTGGAAGAAAACTTCTTACCACAGAGCAACGCTTACGCCTAGGTAAAACTCCACGAATAATACACTCTTTAAGGCGACGAATGAGCAGAGTTGTTAGAGCGTTGGATAGAATGCCTTGCTTCACAATATTTCTCCTGTTTCTCCGTGTTCTGAGTTCAAATCCCGCTGAGGTCAGTTTCGTGTATCATCCATTTTGGGGATTATTAAACAGACAGTACTAACCCAGGATAGAACCTGATGCTTTACAGTTTCTCGCTCGTGTCCTTTAGATCTGACAACAATATTCGTGGCAACACTGATGCCATGCTGTGTCGGCCCACGATGACGCGACCTTTCCCTTTTATAAACATTGGTTTACAAGCCTATTATACATGAACTTTTATTGTGCATTAGTCATTCATTCATGCTTATGTATTTCTACATATGAGCTTAGTTCTATTCTGAATCGGAAGAGTCAACAGGATCTGTTCTGATTTCGTACATACATACACAGAAGGCCATGTTGCCTTATATCTATCTATCTATCTATCTATCTATCTATCTATCTATCTATCTATCTATCTATCTATCTATCTATCTATCTATCTATCTATCTATCTAAGTGTGGTCAATCTCTCATCAACTTCTTCAAGTACCACTTGAAAAGGAAAGTGAGAGTAGAGAGGCAAGTTTTGTCTAGCGAATGTTTTAAAAAAAGATGGGTGAATGTATCAAGAATGGCACTATGAATGACGAAGCCACCTTGAGCATAGTCCTATGAACCCAGAATCGAAAACAGAGAGTTGCTTTATTTGCAAAAAAAAAAAAAAAAAAAGAATATAAATGTGACTTCATTGACCGAGGTACCGTGGTCTTTTCCGAGCTTTTCTTTCCACGGGTAAACCTCACCTGTCCTCCCCTTTACACTTCATATTGACATTTCTGTGATAACGATCCCTATTGACCATTTTTTTTTTCTTTTTTTTTTCCTCTCCCCCTTTTTTTTAACCCCCCTTTTTTTGTCCTCTTTCTCCTCCTTTTACGATCCCTTTTGATCGAAACTTCCCCCTTCCTTTTTTTTTTTTTTTTTTTAAAACCTTAAACAAAAGAAAACTCTACCTTGTAATTTGTTCTATCTGTGTGCAGCCCTGTGTGGCTAATAAGAAACATATCTATCTATCTATCTATCTATCTATCTATCTTCTATCCTATCTATCTATCTATCTCTCTCTCTCTCTCTCTCTCTATATTATATATATATATATATATATCAATATTAATATAATATATATAATACACGAGCACACACAACACATATACTTATAATTTAAGTACCGAGTCTTTTTGGTCGGCAACTCCATGACCGCTAAGACTGATTGCCGAGTTTTTGCATGAACATTTCCAGGTCAATAATATCGAAAGGTAAACCATATTCACCTACGCAGGCACGCACATACACACACACACACACACACACACACACACACACACACACATAGGCACACGTACGTACATACATGCGTACATATGCAAGATAACGTCGATTGCCAGATGGAATGAGAAAATTTACCATAGAAACATTATGTATTCGAATCATGAGAAAGAATGAAAGAGAGACGAGGTAAAAAAATGGAATAGTGAAAGAAAGAAAGAAAGAAAGATTGAGAGAGAGAAAGAAAAAGACAACCAGAATATTCATTCATTGACAAAGCCAAGAAAAAGGTCAAAGGAACGCTGCCGATACACAATGGCGCTGAAATCAAATTGTTCACGTCATTTAGAAATAAAATTCATACCAGAGTGGTTGTGGTCAGGTGACCAGCAGAGACCAATGACAGGTCTAACATCGCCGAGAACATGTTTTTATAGAA
>NW_021824494.1:10000-17500 GCF_006345805.1 Octopus sinensis | reverse complement strand
ACAAATGGAAAAAAATAGAAGCAACTAAATTGAAGGAACTAGCAAGCAACTAAATTGAAGGAACTATGAAGCAACTAAATAGAAACGGAAAAAAAGAAGCAAATACATTAAAGCGACCAAACGGAAGAATTAAATAGAGGCAACTAAACTGAAGGAACTAGGAAGCAACTAAATAGAAATGGGAAAAAAGAAGCAGTTACATGGAAGCGACCAAATGGAAAAAAATAGAAGCAACTAAATTGAAGGAACTAGCAAGCAACTAAATTGAAGGAACTATGAAGCAACTAAATAGAAATGGAAAAGAAGTAATTACATTGGAGCGACCAAACGGAAGAATTAAATAGAGGCAACTAAACTGAAGGAACTAGGAAGCAACTAAATTGAGGGAACTACGAAGCAACTAAATAGAAACGGAAAGGAAGCAATTACATTGAAGCGATCAAACGGAAAAATTAAATAGAGGCAACTGAAGGAACTAGAAAGCAATTAAATTAAAGAAGCTATGAAGCAACTAAATTGAAGGAACTATGATGCAACTAAATGGAAGCGGAAAAACAAGCAATTACATTGAAGCGACTAAACGAGAAAAAAAAAAACTTTAAATAGAAGCAATTAAGTCGAAGGAACTACGAAGCAGCTAAATAGAAACGCAGGAAAAGCAATTATGTTGAAGCAACTAAGATGAAGCGACTAAACATAGAAAAAAATTGAACCGGTGTGGGTGTGTGTGGTAAGAAGTTTGCTTCCCAACCACATGGTTGTGGGTTCAGTCCCACTGCGTAAGGCCTTGGGAAAGTGTCTTCTACTACAGTTTTAGGCCGACCAAAGTCTTGTGAGTCGGTAACACACACACACACACACAATTCATTCAAATAAACAATCAATTCAAATAAACGAATAAAATTAATGGACAACGAAAGGACGTGCAGAAGGAATATATTAGATTGACGCTCGATGAAAAGAGGGGGTTTGACGTTTCGAGCATAGCTCTTCTTCGGATAGGAGAAAGGGAAACGTCCAAAGAATGAACGGAAATTGCCAACAACACGTGTGTAGTTACCTGTGTGTATGTGTGTATGTGTATGTGTGTATATGTGTGCATGTGTTTGTCTCCACCACTGTTTGAGAACCTGGGGGGGGGCGACTTGCTCGACTAAAGTCTTCAAGGCGGTGCTCCAGTATGGCCGCAGTTCAATGATTGAAACTAGCAAAGGATAAAAGATAAACGATAAATAGAAGCAACTACGAAGCAGCTAAATAGAAACATAAATTGAAGCGACCAGGTTGAAGCAACTACAAGAAACTATGAAGTTACTAAACGGGAGCAACTATAAAGCAACTTTGAAACAACAAATTTGAAACAACGGAAGATATAACTGAAAAGAATAAATTGAAGCAAATATGAGGCAGCTAATTTGAAGTTGCTAAAGAGAAGAAATTAAATAAAAGAAGATAAGCTAAAAGCAACTGACTATAAAGCAACTACAGGAAAGAAAGTAAACAGTAGCAACTATGAAGCAACTAAAAATCAAAGCAGCTATGAAACAAGTATATAGAAACTGCTTTGAGGCAACAAAATTGAAATAATGCAAGATATAAATCGAAATGACTAAAGTGAAGCAAGTATAAAGCAACTAATTTGAAGCAACTAAAGAGAAGATATTAAATAAAAGTAAAATAGACTAAAAACATGCGACTATGAAGCAACTACAAGTAAGAAGCTAAACAGTATCTACTATGAAGCAACTAAACTGAAGTAGCTATGAAACTGTTATGAAGCAACAAAATTGAAGCAACGCAAGATATAAATTGAAAAGACTATATCGAAGTGAGTATGAAGCAATTAATTTGAAGCAACTAAAGAGAAGATATTAAATGAAAGTAAGTACAAACTAAAGCGAGGCAACCAAATTGAGTAAATTAAAAAGGAGCAACGATGAAAGACTAACTTGAGGCTAAACAACTAATCTACTTCTAAAAGGAACAGCTACACTACTTCTAAATAACCAGACATAAATCACTTATTACCCCCCTCTCTCTCCCCTCTCTCACTCTGTAGATATCAACAATATTGATTCTTGTTAAGGTTGTCTCTACGGATATTCTATAGAAATTATAGTCAACCCCGATTTTTGTTACGACGTTTCGTATCCGTGATGTCAGGTGTGAACAAACATTGATATCGAAATGGAAAAATGGGTAATGGGTCTATACGCCATATTTCGGCGGGGTGGGTGGGGTGGATTTGCCCCTTCATTAGTACCCGTCTAGCCACTGAATACACCGGTGTAACGTTTTTGGATATATCAATTTTACATATTAAACGCATTCCTGGAAGCTGGTGCGTAAATATTAATGATTTGTAGGGACACGGCATTTCGTTATGCAACCATAATTTCCTAATATAATAATGAGCGTAGTGATTTTATATATTTGTATACACACACACACGAAGAAGAAGACAGGAAGAAGAAGAAGAAGAAAAAGAGGAAGATAAAGAAGGGGAAGAAGAAGACGACAAGAAGAAGAAGCCAAGAAGAAGAAGAAATAGTAGTAGTAGTAGTAGTGGTAGTAGTAGTAGTAGTAGTAGTAGTAGTAGTAGAAGAAGAAGAAGAAGAAGAAGAAGAGAAGAAGAGAAGAAGAGAAGAAGAAGAAGAAGAAGTAGTAGTA
Organism: Octopus sinensis; assembly: GCF_006345805.1. Lineage (NCBI taxonomy): Eukaryota > Metazoa > Mollusca > Cephalopoda > Octopoda > Octopodidae > Octopus > Octopus sinensis. The sequence continues at coordinate 14,830 of NW_021824494.1, read as the reverse complement.
GTAGAAGACAAGAAGAAATTTTCGGGGAGGCGTTAGTCGAGGAGGTGGAGGAAGAAGAAAAAGGCGAAGAAAAAGTAGATGTAGAAGACGAAGAAAAAGAAAAAGAACACCAACAATAATGCGAAAAGCGTAAGTCAACGAAGGAGTCGTTTGATAGTCGAATGACGAACTGAAAATCGCCAAATATCGCTTATATCATCCCTTACTATTTTAAAAGATGGTTGAATAATCTAGTCCCTGATACACAATATCTAGAATAAAAGCTGGGATGATCATGGCTGGAACGTAACAACAACATTGAGTGGAATCCGTCCTCATTTGTCAAACTCTTCCTTATAGACAACCTTCTAATCAGGAGGCGGCGAGCTGGCAGAAACGTTAGCGCGCCGGGCGAAATGCTTAGCGGTATTTCGTCTGCCGCTACGTTCTGAGTTCAAATTCCGCCGAGGTCGGACTTTGCCTTTCATCCTTCCGGGGTCGATTAAATAAGTACCAGTTACGCACTGGGGTCGATGTAATCGACTTAAACCGTTTGTCTGTCCTTGTTTGTCGTCTCTGTGTTTAGCCCCTTGTGGGTAGTAAAGAAATAGGTATTTCGTCTGTCGTTACGTTCTGAGTTCAAATTCAGCCGAGGTCGACTTTGTCTTTCATCATTTAGGGGTCGATTAAATAAGTACCAGTTACGCACTGGGGTCGATGTAATCGACTTAATCCCTTTGTTTGTCCTTGTTTGTCCCTTCTATGTTTAGCCCGTTGTGGGTAATAAAGAAATATATAGACAACCTTCTTATCGTGTTGTGTTCGCTTCATACTCCCTCTCTCTCCTAGCTTCCTCTTCTCCCCTCTCTCTCTTTCTTTCTTTCACCCCCTGCTCTCTCTTTCTCATCCTTCCACTCTCTTCAACTATATTTTGACCCTGTTCTTTGTACGTTGGCGTCGTGACACACTTCGGTTAAAATTTTACCGCATTCGTTGCATTATCGTATCTCTCTTGCTAAATCTCATAATGCTTCATTAGGCAGACTTAGCTGTTTCTGTAAAAGCAAAGGAAAGAAAAAAAAAGACCACAACAAACTAAATATCCACTTCACTTACATCACGAACGCAAGAGTAAAATTAAAAATGATAATAATGATTATGATAAAAAGAAAAAAATCTCTACAAGTTCCTATTAACCCACTTCAACTTAAAGTCGCTCTTGTATTGTTTCTAAAAGATTTAATCTTGAAGAGAAACTTGAAAATTAGGTCTTTCTGTATTCATATAGATTTAAATCAATTTAATTTACAACCATCAATCGACTTAACCAATAATGGTTATAAAGCTTTATCTACTAATGCAAACGAATTTTGCGAATTATCCCGCGGGGGAAAATAATTAAGGATGCAACCGCCGTGATAAATAACAGCCAAATTAGGACCACCGTTGTAAATGTAATGAAGAACAAAAATCTAATCACTATTTCTATATTTACTTTTTAATTAATGCCTATCAATGTTTACTCTTGTTTTACTCTTTTACTTGTTTCAGTCATTTGACTGTGGCCATGCTGGAGCACCACCTTTAGTCGAGCAAATCGACCCCAGGACTTATTTTTTGTAGGCCTAGTACTTGTTCTATCGGTCTCTTTTGCCGAACCGCTAAGTTACGGGGACGTAAACACACCAGCATCGGTTGTCAAGCGATGTTGGTAGGACAAACACACACACACAAACACATACACACATACATATATATATATATATATATACATATATACGACGGGCTTCTTACAGTTTCCGCCTACCAAATCCACTCACAAGGCTTTGGTCGGCCCGAGGCTATAGTAGAAGACACTTGCCCAAGGTGCCACGTAGTGGGACTAAACCCTGAACCATGTGGTCGGTAAGCAAGCTACTTACAGATAATGTCTATCGATATTCTCATTGATTCTCTCATCACTCACATGGCAAGTAAAAGGAAGAGAAGAATGCAATGATTCGCTGAAAATGTATAATAACGCTGAAACATGTTAGGAATTGTAGCCTCTTACTTGAGAAAATCAGATTAATATTAATCGTTCATCTAATCTTATTTTTGCACCACTTCAATATTCTTAATTAATTAGATTTTGCCCCTTCGCCTCATTAGCAGTAATGACACTAATTGAATTGTACAAAAGTAAAACAAAGAACATCATTTATTTACATCTCTGTTAGATTGATATTTACTGTACATTTATAAAGTATGACGCCGTCACAAGGTGAGATATTACATATTCGCTTTATTGGCGAAGTCAGAGCGTGAAATTATTCATTAAGCTGCTCCTTTACATTAATTAAACGTTAAGCATATATGGGATAAAATCTTTTCAGAGCAGTAAAAAATATGCTCCAATAATTACAGGTATAAACCTGAAATTGTAATCTGGTTAGAGAAGCTGCAGATTTCTCAATAGTTCAGAATAGGTATTCTCTTTTACACTGATCTTCAGCTTTATATTAATGTCCGCTGGGCAGCTAGTTTCTACAATTGTACACAATTTCTCTTCTCTATCCCAAATCATTATGTCAAGTCTATCGTGTTTACATTTTATTGAGGTTTTGACTGGGACATTCCACCAGTACTCCTTTTTATTACGAGTGGCTATGGCTTCCACCATACTGTGGGTTCTTATTTCTTTGTCCTCGGGATTATCCTTTCGACGGATCTCGTTATAGAGTGTCCTAGCTACAACATCATGTCTCATCGGTAGATAATACCATGACGACATTTCCGGACAACTGCTTACGGTGTGGGTCATATCTTCGGGTGTTAACTTCACAAAGTCTGCATCAGTTGTCGCATTTCACTGCTTTTCTTGCATCTCTGTCCTTTTTGCGCATCAAGTATTTGGTTGATAATTCCTGTTCCTGGATTGCAAACGCATACCCTTCAAAGTTGGAAGTAGTAATCCTGTTGTCCATGACAGACTGCTTTGACGATCAATGTTACTATCATCTCGGTGCTTTCTACAAACATAACCATACATGGTCTTCTGCTCATACAGCTCAACCTTTCATCTGATATGTTGCAGTAGGGTCGTACGACTTCTAGGTACATGTATTTAAGGTTATCAGACAAGGAATGCTGCTCAAGGAGCTGCCTTCCAAGTTTTATGATGTTATCAGCCTCATGTATGCAAACTTAGTCAAAGGATGCACTTCGATACTTGGTGGTTAAAGGATGTTGCCGAAGGGATATGATACGACATTCAAAGGCCTTGTTTTCGTTTTAGGTAGAGGCCGTCTACGTCACTGTTTATGTGGAAATTATATGTGGTTGTTAGTATCTTTCGGGTTTTCACATCAATGGCTCAGATCTCATCACGCGTCCATTCAAGCAGTCCAAATGCTGTTATGAGAACTGAACTGTAACCACATTGTGGGCCACTGTTTTACTAAATGCAGAGAGTTCCGAGGTCCAAATTTTCTTTATTCGCTTGTGATATTCTTTAGTGACACGTGTTTTGTTACAGGTGCCATTGTAAGACATGTTTTCGTCCGCCACTAGATACCTGTAGCATTCCTCATCAGATATAGGGGAAACAGTTAAGTCAATGATGGAGATGTTGCTAGTCTGGGTTACAGTTTTCCCTCTTTTCACAGCTATATAGCAACATTTATCCTGACCAAACTCCAACCCTATATCCTTTGAGAATGTTGTAACAAGGTCAAGGCTCTTTTTCATCTCGTGCATGTTCTTTACATATAGTTTCAAGACATCTACAAAGAAACAGTGTGTAATATTGGTATTTTTGTTTCCCTTGTGAACCAGTGAAATATCCTTCAGACTTCTTTAACAGGAATGACAAACGGTTTGCAGAAAGTGTAAACAACATTACAGAGAAGCTGTCCTCTCGGAATACGCCTTTGCGAAACTGTATTCTATCAGTGATAATACAGTCACTCTTTGTGTTTAATTTCAAGATGGTGGCCAACGATGAAGCTAGGTCAGGTATGACCTTGACAATGGTCACTGGAACTTTAGCAAGGTGAAGGGCTTCTAGCATCCATGAGTGGGGAACAGTCAAAGTTTTTCTTGTAGTCAAGCCACATTGACACAAGGGGCTAAACACAGAGAGGACAAACAAGGACAGACAAACGGATTAGGTCGATTATATCGACCCCAGTGCGTAACTGATACTTATTTAATCGACCCCGAAAGAATGAAAGGCAAAGTCGACCTCGGCGGAATTTGAACTCAGAACCTAGCGGCAGACAAAATACCGCAAAGCATCTCGCCCGGCGTGCTAACGTTTCTGCCAGCTCGCCGCCTTGAAATTAACGCTGCATATTAAGGCATGTACTATGTGACATATGCAATAGGTGAAGTAAGTACTAAGTGACACGGCTACTATGTGACACGTGTACAGTGTTGTGTACTAAGTGACTAATGCATTGTTCAAGATTCAAAGAAAAGCTGCCTACGCCTTGTATTGTATTGTAGAAACACCATCTTTCAGCTTCCGTTAATTACAAGCAGTTTCCTGATCTATTCAACTGTTTGCATAATTTTTGAGAAGACAAAAGATAATGTGTTGTACAACATTCCAGCATTGTAGTAAATTCAGAGGTGTATAATGCAGTGTTTGTTGTACCGTTGTGTAATTATGTGGTTATATGTTCAACACACACACATACACACACACGCTTATATTCATACATATATATAGACACATATACATATATGTAAATAGTTACATATATAGATATGTAAACACACACATATATATGTATGTATGTATATATTTATGTATATATATGTATATACATATGTATATATATGCATATATATATGTATGTATATATA
>NW_021824494.1:0-2500 GCF_006345805.1 Octopus sinensis | reverse complement strand
GGTTCGAAAATGATGTGCAGGACCATTGGGAAAAGATATATTATGTTGTGGAAATCAGCTGCTCTCGGGACACCACATCATTAAAACCAGAAATCGGTCTATGGCTAAACTATTCAAAAAATATTTTTTGTGTGTTATTCTCTTACTTTCATCTCGTGTCTATGTGATTAAATAAAGCCGGTTTAGAGCCATTTGGCGTCTTCTTCTAGCATGTGGTATCACTCGGTAGTTGCCCTTATTATAATTTTATTATTATATTTATAAAATTAAATACTATATAAATGTATATATATATATATATATATATATATAATATATATATTATATGTATGGTGTGTGTGTGTGTGTGTTGTGTGTATAGAGAGAGAGATAGAAAGAGTGAGATATAGAAAGATTCCTAGATATACTTATATATATATAATATATATATATATATGCATACATATATCTATGTATCTGTATATATATATATATATATATATATATATATATATATATATATATATATATATACGTATATATATAGCTATATATCTGCATGTATTTATATGCATATATGTTTGTGTTCGTATGTGCGCGCGTGTGTGTGTATGCTCAAGCTGGGTGGTCACTAGCTAAATAAATAGATAAAAGCCTTGAAACGTAGAAAATGTGTTTAGTCGGGACTGGGGAGACGGAGAGGATGAAAGATATAAGGCAGGGGTCGGGGAGATCAGAATATTACTGTTATTTGTTTTACCAGTGCGTTGTTTTTTGCTTTTTTTTGTTGTTTTCTTCGTCTATGTTGTTGTTGTTGTTGGTGGTGGTTGTGTCTGATGTCGTTTATGTTGTCGCTTTTGTTGTTGCTGCTGTTGTTTTTGTTGTTATTGTTGTTTTTTGCTGTTGCTGTTGTTACTGCTATTGCTGACATCGTCGTTATTGATGTTGTTGTTGTTGCTACAGTAGTTAGTACTGCTGCTGCTGTTGTTGTTGTTGTTTTTTGTGTGCATCGACCTAAGCAAATGTCCGTTAATGAGAATATTTGTGTTGGTTGCCAAATGGACGATTTCTATTTACACGACAAGAAAGCAAAAAAAAAACAAACTAACTAACAACAAAAAACCAAAAAAAACAACAAAAAAAAAATAACAACAACAGTCAGTTATGAAATAATTAATCAAGACTTGTTTAAGCAAAAAATCAAATCAAACCAAATCAAACCAAATCAGACATCAGACGTAGTTTGTCAAGAAGCCAATGGCTATCAGAAACAATAACAATACAAACAAAGTCAGTATAGAAAACAAATGCTATTTGCTTTTTAAACGTGATTTTCAAAAGAAACCTCTTTGGTATTAACTAGACTAAAATACAATGAAATAATAATATGTACCGACGCAGTTAGAGAATGTCTCTGACACAGATAGCAGTAGAGCGTTGCACTAAACCTGCAGTTCTCAACCGGAGTTCGTATGACCCATCGAGGTCTGGCCCTAGGGTGTCCATTTTGCGCTGAATGGTTTACATGGCGCTAGGGGTGGTGGTGGTGCTTATATAGGATTTTGTTGTTAAAAATTTATGTGCGATAAATTGATTTATACGTCTGCAATTCTTTCGTTCTCTTTCTTTTAGTTGTTTCAGTGATTTTGGACTGCGGCCATGCTGGAGCACCGCCTTTAGTTGAACAAATCGCCTTCCACCCGCAGGACTTATTCTTTGTAAGTCTGGGACTTTTGTCGTACCGCTAAGTTACGGGGACGTAAACACATCAACATCGATTGTCAAGAGATGATGGAGAGCAAACACAGACACAGACACACACACACACACACACCACACACACACACATATATATATATATATATATATATACGACAGGCTTCTGTCAGTTTCCATCAACCAAATTCACCCACAAGGCTTTGGTCAGTCCGAGGCTATAGCGGAAGACACTTGCCCAAGATGCCACGCAGTGGGACTGAACCCGGAACCATGTGGTTGGGAAGCAAGCTTCTTACCACACACCCACGCCTGCACCTTCTTGCATTACACAAAATATTTCATAATTATATTTAATTATAAAAACATAATAAGATTTTTTAAACATGGAATGGTTATAAGGGTCCATCGGAGTAAAAGAGGAATCAAAAGAGTCTATGTGAATAAAAATTAGTTGAGAAATATTGCGTTATATGCCTTACGATATTTGACCAGTTTCTTGTGTTCTAGGTGTCTAGGTAGCTGTGGCCTCCTCCGAGGTCGACTTTGTTTTTCATCCTTTCGGGGTCGATTAAATAAGTACCAGTTACGCACTGAGGTCGATGTAATCGACTGAAACCCTTTGTCTGTCCTTGTTTGTCCCCTCTATGTTTAGTCCCCAGTGGGCAATAAAGAAATAAAGAAATAGAGAAATAAATAAATTTATCCGTTTTTAACAAATATCTATCTACCTATCTGTCTGTCTGTCTTTCTTTTTTCTCTCTCTCTTTCTCTCATCTATCTATCTATCTATCTATCTATCTAT
>NW_021824493.1:2500-18573 GCF_006345805.1 Octopus sinensis | reverse complement strand
GACGGGCTCGATATGAATCACGACTATAAGATACCCTGTTTTGGTTAAACTGCACCGCAAAATGTGGGAGTATAGTTTTAGGAATCTAAATCGTAGGAGGCAGACACACAACTTCACTTTTATATATAAAGATTATTGTTTATATTTTGAATTACATACAGGATGATCCAAAAGTAGGTTTACAGTTATTCAACTATCTCTTTCGCATTCATATATAAACAGTTTAGATATTAATTATAAAAAAAATATTCTATGCTAATTTAGTTAATTGTAAGCTAGAAGTTTAAAGGTAATAAAATGTTTTTAAAGAAATCTCAGGTGCCTATTACTCTTTTACTCTTTTACTTGTTTCAGTCATTTGACTGCGGCCATGCTGGAGCACCGCCTTAATCGAGCAAATCGACCCCGAGACTTATTCTTTGTAAGACCAGTACTTATTCTATCGGTCTCTTTTGCCGAACCGCTAAGTGACGGGGACGTAAACACACCAGCATTGGTTGTCAAGCAATGCTAGGGGGACAAACACAGACACACAAACACACACACACATATATATATATACTGGCAGTATCGCCCGGCGTTGCTCGGGTTGTAAGGGAAATAACTATATAAGCATTTTTAGAGAGTTATAGCCAAAAAATAGCAAAAAAATGCATTAAAAATTGAAAAAAAATTAAGGTAAATTTTTTTTTAAATCTTTGATACATCGTAGATATTTTTAGAGAGTTACTTCCCTTATATAAAAGCGAAAAAAATGCATTAAAATGGAAAAATATGATGGTAAATTTTTTTTTTATTCGTAGACTCATCGTAGATGCACGCTAATACCCAGAAGGGCTCGATATGAATCACGACTCTAAGATACCCGCTTTTGGTTAAACTGCACCGCAAAATGTGGGAGTAGTTAGGAATCTAAATCGTAGGAGACAGACACACAACTTCACTCTTATATAAAGATGCTTTTTTTTCAGTCATAGAGTTAGATTTATGAAGGTCTTCAGTAGAAAATCCTTCGAATTCTGACTCGCTGCTTGATATAATGAAATTCGTATCCATTTTTTGTCAGAATTACAATTTTGAAAACACAATAGGAACAAATTTCGGAAAAAAATCTCCCATAATTCACGGAATTAAAATTACACTTCGATTTTTGTACAAAACTGTAGTTGAAGTGTTTACGAAGTATAATACGTGTTTTCACGAATGTACTAAAGAGATTGCTCTGATATTCTCATTTAAATATGAATAGGTAAATTCGGGCGGCTTGGTAACGAAAGGGTTAAACGGATGCATACATTTATTAATCTCTTATTATAATAACTATATATAGTGTCGTCTGTTTATACATAAACACTGTTTCATACTGCAATTATATATACATATATCTATATATAATATTATATAAAAATATATATACAGAGTAAAATAAAAACCAATTTACCTTTCTGTCCGTCCGTGGTCTTTGCAAATGTGTTGGAATGATAAGTGAGTTGAGTTTTGGCGCCTTTTTTACTAATAACAAACACCACGTGTTGTATGTAGTTGTATGTGTATGTAGTTGTATATGTATGTGTATGCGTGTGTGTGAGGAATGACACACCACACACTCACGCACGCACACATGTTACATCAATGCTTCTGTGAGAGTGATATGTTAAAATATTGAGTTTTCTCGAATTTTGTCTTAATTGGGGCTGAAATTGAGAAGAAATTATTATGGCATGATCGAATGGAGTACTTTGAAAAATCTTAGGTAAATTCTAATTGAAGAAATTGTGTGAGGAGTAAATGGTTATGTATTTATTTGTTTCTGTTTGCTGTGTTTTTTTATTTTTTGAGTAGTGGTTTAAATACTTTCAGTTTAGTCTTCCTCAAATCACTCTGTCGCTATTTACTTTCATTTTATTCGTTGCACACTGTGTGTGTGCGTTTGCGTGTTGTGTAAACCAGACTAAGAAAAGCATTTGGACACACACACCAGAATGTGAGTTTTCTGTAAATTTTGCTTAATTGGAGTTTAAATTTTAAAAACTGGACCTGGCATGACGCGATGCATTCTACTCTTAAAAATGCTAGGTAAATTGGAATTGAAGAAATCCTATATTGTAGATTTCTATAACTCCCAAAGGGAGGCAGATAAAATTCTGCCTTTTATAATAAGAGATCTCTTATTATAAAGGCAGATTTTATCTGCCTCCCTTTGTCAGTTATAGAAATCTACAATATAGGATTTCTTCAATTACAATTTACCTAGATTTTAAGAGTAGAATGCATCGGATCATGCCAGGTCAGTTTTTAAAATTAAAACTCCAATTAAGCAAGATTTACAGAAAACTCACATTCTGGTGTGTATGTCAAATGCTTTTCTTAATGTGGTTACACCACACGCACCACGCACACACACATGTGCAACGAATAAAGTGAAACTAATTCACTTTCTGTAGTGTGTGACTATTTCACTCTACATTCCCACTTCCACTTTACACACATAGACACGCAATATGTAAATAAAATTGTAAGCTAACGTGTGTGTGTGTGAGTGTGTGTTGTGTGTGGTGTGTGTGTGATGAGGATGCGTCTGTGTGTTTGCGTGAGTGTGTGACAGGAAAGTTTTTTACAACGAATATAAGACCTATATCCAAGTAGCAGAAAGATCGCCCCAAAAGTGTATATAGATATTTAAATGTATTATATATTCATCTATCACAGATGTATGTATAATGTGTGTGTATATATTTCCATAGCGGTAACCTTCACTCCATACAAAGTTTTTTAGGACGAATATAAGAATCTAAAGTATATACAAGTAGCAGAAAGATCGCACAAAGTGTATATAGATATTTAAATGTATTTATATATTCATCTATACACAGATGTATGTATAATGTGTGTGTATATATTTCCATAGCGGTAACCTTTCACTCCATACAAAGTTTTTTAGGACGAATATAAGATCTAAAGTATATACAAGTAGCAGAAAGATCGCACAAAAGTGTATATAGATATTTAAATGTATTTATATATTTATCTATGCACACATATATGTATAACGTGTGTGTATATATTTCCATAGAGGTAACCATTCACTCCATACAAAGTTTTTTAAGTTTGGTGAATGAGAGAGTTCGATGCAGCTGCCCTCATCTGCACCTCCTGCCGTGATGTTGGTTCATCTGGGATACCTGACAGGAAGAGATCCAGTTTCATTTTAAAGACATCTGCATCCACCCCATGCAGGTCTCTCAGGTTCTTCGGGAGGATATTGAAGAGCTGTGGGCCTCGGAAGCCCAGGCTATATCAGTATCTTGTCCTACATCTTGATGGCAATTTTGGAGTCCTAGGCACCACGCAGTGGCGCCCAGTTCTGGCATTTGTGTAACTCTCGATGCCAATGTTTGGGACACGTCCCTCCAGGATCTTCCAGATGTATATTATGGCATATCTTTCCCGCCTACGCTCCAAGGAATATAGTTTTAATCTCTTGTTCTAAAGGTTCTGAGAATCCATCCGGCCAGTCGTCTACATTTCATTGCCAATTTAGCAACATGAACACGAAAGGTTGCGTCATCACTCATGTAAATACCCAGGTCACGCACTGATTGTGCCTCTGGGATTGCTGTTCCTCCGGGTCCAGTGTATTCATTGGGTATTGCATTTTGTTTTGCATGCTGATAGTATAAAGCTTGAAACTTTTCAGCATTGAACTGCATGCTATTCTTTTCAGCCCACTTGTATATTTTGTCCAGCTCACATTGCAAGCGTTTAGTGTCCTCAGGGTTCTGTATTGCCTGTGAAACTTTTGTATCATCTGCATAACTTGTGATCGTGGCTCTCTGCGTGGCTGAGGGCATGTCTGAGAGGGCCATTATGAACAGTAGTGGTCCCAAAACAGTGCCCTGCGGGACACCGCTCACTATTTGCGTGTTAATGGAAGTGGCCCCATTGGCTACTACTGCCTGACTTCTATCTTTCAGAAAGTCATGAAGCCATTCTCCCAGTTTTCCAACTATGTTGAGATCACGCAGTTTGTGACATATCATTCCATGATCGACTTTATCAAAGGCCTTTGCAAAGTCGAGATATATCACTTCCACATTTGAGTGGTTGAGCAGCCGTTTCAGCACCCAGTCATAGTGTTGTAGGAGCTGAGTTAAACAGCTTCTCCCTGGTCGGAAACCATGTTGGGTGTCGGGCAGCAAGTCATTTTCTTCAAGGAAGGTGATCAGTTTCCTTCTGACTATTCGTTCCATGACCTTGCTGATGTGTGAGGTCAGAGAGATAGGTCTGTAGTTCTTGGCCTCTGCTCTGCTACCTCCTTTATGAATGGGGCATATTTTACCTTCCTTCAGTTTTCTTGGAAATTTGCCAGCTGCAAGGAAGCTCTGAAAGAGGAACTGCAGTGGTCTTGCTAGGACTCTCTTACATGCTTTTAGGAGGATTGCCGGGAATCCATCGGGGCCAGTAGCTGAGTCTGTTTTCATTTCATCTATAGCCTTGATTACATCGTCTTCCTTTATATCGTCGCCGCCTCTGATTTTATATCTGCAGTGGTAAAGAAGTCAGTTGGATTGGTGATTTGGAGATGCCCAAGGGGTGGAGTGAAAACACTCTTGAATTGCTCATTCAGTATTTCACTTACCCTCATTGGCTTTCCTGTAAGTGTGCCATCCTTTTCGAGGAGTGGCCCTATTCTACAGTGCACCGTAGCTGTTTCTTTGGCATACCTGTAGAAAGCTCTGGGGTTAGATTTTATGTTGTCTATAGCCCAGGCTTCTTTGTCTTCTCTTTCCTTTTCATGGGAGAGTTGCAGACATTTTTCAATTTCCAACAGTTCTATTTTTAGGCGGGACTTTTCACTGCTTTCAATCTGTTTGTTTAGGCGATTTGAAATTTTTGTACGCCGTCTCATTAAAATTTTCCTCTCTCTGGGGATTTTGTTCTTGTGTACAGTGGCTTTTCTCTCTGGGACACATTTGTAGCATATGGCTTGCATTACAGACATGAATTGTTGAAGTTTCACGTCGATGTCTGGCGAGGAGAGACATTTAGGCCAGTTTTGTTTGAGGATCTCTTTCTCAATTTGTTTCCAGTTTGCCTTATGGTAGTTCAAGCTGGAAAGATTCTGAGGGTTTCTTGTAGGCTGCATGTCCGTGCTCTCTTTTGGCCCGTACATGGTCAGCTCTACCATGTTGTGATTCGAGAGTAGTGTCGGTGTCACTTTCACATTATGGATGAGATCCATGTCATTTGAGAAGCAGAGATCCAGTGTGTTACCTGCCCTGGTTGGTTGGAGTATTACTTGCTCCATGTACAGGGTGTTGATGAGGTTCAGGAGGGACCTCGCCTGTCCTCGTTCACATCTTGTCAATCCTGGAAAAGAACGGCCCTCAGGCCATCTGACATTGGGTAGATTGAAGTCTCCCATGCGAAGTACACTTATGTGTTGTTCTAATGTGATTAGAACTTCTTCTATTTTTATAAGGCAGTCTTCAAACTTGCCTACATGGCTTGGGGCATCTGGAGGGCGATATGTAGCACACACAACTACATCGAGTTGCCTTATGTGTACAATTAGTGTGTCACACACCGAGTTTGAGTATGACAAAAGGACCTGGGGTGTGAGGTCCTCACGGATGTACATAGCAACTCCTCCATGACTCCTTTATTTTCTGTCGGTCCGTAGTACAGCATACTGTGGTATGTGTAATTCCGCATCTGCTATGTCCGGTTTCAGATGCGTTTCCGTAAGTGCTATGCATAAGGCTTGATTGCATGCGACAAAGCCTCTTAGGAACGGGATTTTTGTCCCGTTACTGAATGTTTGCAGTCCTCTGATGTTCAGTAGGAGCATCGAGGTGAGGTGTATGTTGTTGCCGGCGGTGTCCATCTTGGGTCTGTTTGCTGTGGTGGTCTTGTATATTGTGGGTAGTCCCACCTGTGATTTGGGTTTGATGAAGCCAGGTCTGCTGTACAATCTTTTGTGCCATGCACAAAAAAGATTCTTGCTCAGCAGCTGCCCTTTCAACAACGTCATGTTGGCGGTTTGTGGCACGCACCACATCTGCGTACCTCCGTTTTGGGGCATGTGGTGCGTGGTCCATCCCTTTTCCTTGTGTTGATGGTTTTTTATCTGTTTTCGTTTCGTGTCTCTGCGGCAGGGTCCCCGATGTGCAAAGCGGCAGCCTGCACCTTCCTCTCCATGCCAGCAGGTACCTCTCAAGTAGAACCTACACACCCGTGTGCGCTGTTTGTTTCCATCCCTTGCGGTTCCACTTCTATTCCTGGATGTTTCACCCTTTGGTCCTGCTTGAGCTTTTCCTTTAGCTCTTTCAGTCCTTCTTTTAGTTCTTCCTCCCTCTACTTCTTCCTTGGGTTCTCCATCTCCATGGCCCTTGCTGCCGGTAGGAGCATTTGTACTTGGGTTCACTTCCCGTTTCTCACTCAAAACTCTTTCCCGGGTGTCCACCAGGTGGGGGTGACTTCTTTCATCGTCTCCATCCTTGCCATCTTTGCCCTGCTCGTTCTCAAAAATGGCATCAATTGTTCCAATGTGCGACCGTACAAGCGCATAGGAGCGTTTGAATTCCTGTTTCTTTCGCTCTATCTGAGCTACCATCCTTTTGTAGTTGCCGCTCTTCAGCGCAGCCGTAATCACATTGTTTGGGTTTTCTCCGTCGGCGCATTTCCAGGCACGTACGAACGACGCCAGTTCGTCAGGTTTCCAGGCTCTGGACATGTTGGATAATCTATCCATTTATTTATCTATCTAATTATGTTCAAAATTCAATAGTGTGGCAGCGGGCAGAGAAGAAGCAGAGAAAGAAAGCGACTGTGCACCTAGAGAGATTGAAGCTGCAATAGAAATGAGGGATTAAGAAAATGAAAGATTGCTAAAGAGAGGGAAGATTGACTGGCTGAAAGAAGAGAGATGAGAAGGTGAGAGAGGAAAGATTGTGACAGAGAGAAGTGGAGAAGTGAAGAGACAAGGGAAGATTGAATGGCTGAAAGAAGAGAGATGAGAAGGTGAGAGAGGATGATTGTGACAGAGAGGAAGTGGAAAGTGAAGAGACAAGGGAAGATTGAATGGCTGAAAGAAGAGAGAAGGTTGAGAGAGGAAAGATTGTGACAGAGGAAGTGGAGAAGTGAAGAGACAAGGGAAGATTGAATGGCAAAGAAGAAGATGATGGTGAGAGAGGAATGATTGTGACAGAGAGAAGTGGAGAAGTGAAGAGACAAGGGAAGATTGAATGGCTGAAAAAGAGAGATGAAAGGTGAGAGAGAAAGATTGTGACAGAGAGAAGTGGAGAAGTGAAGAGACAAGGGAAGATTGAATGGCTGAAAGAAAAGAGATGGTATGATAGAGAAAAGTAAAGAGACAGAGGGAGAAAGAGTGGGGTTACGAAAGCTGCAATAGAAATGAGGGATTAAGAAAATGAAAGATTGTTAAAGAGAGGATTGTTAAAACCGAGAAACAGATATTGAGAGAATGTAAATAAAAACGGCCTTCGTAACTTTTAACGGAGTTGCAAGCTTAAGTTAAGGGAATTAAAATAAGATAATAGATAAAATATGATAAAATATATTAAAGTGTGGAGAAGAAAGAAAGGGTTTTTTAATCCTAAAAACGAGAAACAGATATTGAGAGAATGTAAACAAAAACGGCCTTCGTAACTTTTAACGGAGTTGCAAGCTTAAGTTATGGGAAATAAAATAAGATAATAGATAAAATATGATAAAATATATTAAAGTGTGGAGAAGAAAGAAAGTGTTTTTTAATCCTAAAAACGAGAAACAGATATTGAGAGAAAGTAAACAAAAACGGCCTTCGTAACTTTTAACGGAGTTGCAAGCTTAAGTTAAGGGAAATAAAATAAGATAATAGATAAAATATGAAATAGAAGATGAAAGTGATACTATTCCACGATGTAATCTGGTTTTTGTGCTTTACGAATTATTTTCCAGGAGAGATGTTTCTTTTTCCTTCTTACAGGAGGTAAATTAATTCAATGAGTGTCCACCATGTGCGTTTTCGGCGAAAAGAAAATTACTGTATTTGGCTTTAAGCAAAATATATTACGTTTTTGATTAATATATTTTTAACCAATGTGTTGTAAGTGGACTATATATATATATATATATATATATATATATATACATCCTTAAATCCTTAAAAGTGTTTTAGCCCGAAGGCCGCGGCCATGCTGGGGCACCACCGCTGAATGAGCTACACTAGTTTGTGGATCCACCTCTGATACGTGGCACTTGATAAACAAGGGAGTTCGATGCTGCTGCCCACATCCGCGTCTCCTGTCGTGAGGTAGGTTCATCTGGGACTCCCAACAAGAAGAGATCCAGTTTAGTTTTAAAGAAACCCACATCCACACCATGTAAGTCTCTCAGGCATTTAGGGAGGATGTTAAAGAGCTGTGGTCCTCTGAAACCCAAGCTGTTGCAGTATCTGGACCTGTATTTTGATGGTGATGTTGGAATCCTTGGCACCACGCAGCGGCGCCCCGTTCTGCGGTTGGAGTAACTTTGAATGCCAAAGTTTGGGACGAGACCCACCAGGATTTTCCAGATGTATATCACTGCATATCTCTCCCGCCCCCGCTCTAGGGAGAAGAGGTTTAATACCTTCAGTCTTTCCCAGTAGCTGATATTTTGCATTGAGACGATTTTCTTTGTGTAGCTTCTCTGAATTGCTTCGAGTTCTGCTGTTTGTTTTATATTGTGTGGTGACCAAAGTTGGGAGCAGTAGTCCAAGCGGCTGAGGACGAATGTTTTCCATAGGACCATCAGTGTCTCCTTCTCGCTTATTCTGAAAGTTCGTAGATCCATCCAGCTAGCCGTCTCCATTTTATCACCAGATTAGCAATATGCATTTCGAAAGATGCACATTGCTCATGTCAATGACCAGGTCACGCACTGATTTTGTTAATGCCCAGATCACGCACTGATATATATATATATATATATATATATATATATATATATAGATATATATATATATAATATATATATAATATATATATATATATTATATATAGTATTATATATATATATATATATCATATATATATATATATATATATTATGCATATATATATAATATACATATATAATATATATATATATTATATATAATAAATATATACATATATATATATCAATATATATATATCATAATATATATATATATAACATATAATATATACACATATATATACATTATACATATATATATAATACAATATATATATATATACATATATATATATACATATACATATATATATATATATACATATATATATATACATATATATATAACATATATATATTATATACATATATATAGATATACATATAATATATATACATATATATATAATATAAATACATATATATATATATATACATATATATATACATATATATATCAATATATATACTATACATATATATATTATGTATATCTACTATATATATATATATGTGTATATCTATCTATATTATATATAGTATATCTATCTATATATATATATATATATCTATAGATATATATAGATATATATTTTTATATATATATAGATATGTATATATATATATATGATATATATATAATATGTTTTACATATATATATATATATATATAGATATATATATATCTATATATGTATATATATAGATATATATATATCATATATATATGTATATATATAGATATTATATATATATCTTTATATATAGATATATATATACATATATATATATATGTATATATATAGATATATAATATACATATATATATATATGTTATATATAGATTATATCATACATATGTTATATATATATATATGTATCTATATAGATTATATATACATATACATATATATATAATATTATGTATATATTAGATATATATTACATAATATATAATTATATATATAGATATACTATATATCACATTATTAAATATGTATTATATAGATATATATATATATACAACTATATATATATCTATATATATATATATATATGTAATATTATATAGATTATATATAAATATACATATATATATATATGTATATATAGAGATATATAACATATATATATATATATGTTATATCTATATAATTATATAAATATACATATATATATATATATGTATATATATACATATATATTATATATATATGTATGTAATATGTTCATATATCATATATATATATATAATATTATTATATATGATCGAATATATATATACTATGTAATATATATAATATATTACACACATATATATATATATATATATGATTAGATTAATATAAATTAATACATTTAGATAGATAGATAGATAGATAGATAAAATATCAAGAATGTCCAGAACTTGGAAAAGTGACGAATTGGCGTTGTTCTTGAGAGGATGGCAATGCGCTGACGGAGAAAATCCGAATAATATAATAACGGCTGCGCTGAAGAGCAGCGGATACAAAAGGACGGAAGAAGCAAGAATTTATACTCTCCTACGCACTTATCAGATCGCACATTAACACGCTGGATGCCATCTTTGTCAGCGAACGAAGCGAACAAACTAAAGATGACAAGGATGGAGACGCGGCCGCTGATGAAAAAGGTCACCCCCACCTGGTAGACGCCCAGGAAGAAAACTCCAGTGAGAACCTGCCGGAAGTAACCCCAAGTGCGGGTCCTCCCGACCAGCACCAAAAGCCATGGACATGGGATATGAAAGAACCAAAAAGGAGGAAATAATATATATATATTTATATAAACATATATATAATATATATATATTTATATAAGTATAATATATATATATGTATATAAATAAAAATATATATATAATATAATATATAATATATGATATATATATAATATAATATATTATATATATCAATATATATATATATATGATATATAATATATATATATGTATATAATATATATAATATATATGTATAAATATATATATATATGTATATAGTATAATATATATATGTATATAAATATATATAATATATGTATATAAATATATATATATATATATGTATATAATATATATATATATATATGTATATAATATATATATATATATATGTATATAAATATATATATATATTATATATGTATATAAATATATTATTATATGTATATAAATATATATTATAATATATAATATATATATATATGTATATAAATATATATATATATATGTATATTATATAATATATATATATATATATGTATATGAAATATATAATATATATATAATATATAGGTAATTTATGTATAGGTATATAATATATATATATTATTATAATGTATTATATATATATATGTATATATATATATATATATATATATGTATATATATATATATAAATATATATATTATATATATATATATATAAATATATTGTATATATATATATAGTATATATATATATATGTATATATCATATATATATAATTTAATATATATATGTATATATATATATATATATGTATATATATATATATACATGTATATATATATAATATATATATGTGTATATATATTATATGTATATATATATTCTATGTATATATATATATATATATATATATATCTATATATATATATATATATATATATATATATATATATATATTATATGTGTTTATATATAATATAATATTATATATATTATCTATATATATATATGTATATATAATTATATAATGTATATATATCTTATATGTATATATATATTGTATATTATATAAACAAGATATGCGATACATATATATGTATATATATATATGTATATATATCTATATATATATGTAATATATATATCTATATATAGATATATATACATACAATATATATCTATATATATTATATATATATACATCCTCTCTGGGGATTTTGTTATTGTGTTAGTGGCCTTTATATATGAATATATATATATATATTAGGTATATATATGTATATGTATATTATATATGTATATATATATGTATATATATATATATATGTATATATATGTATATATATTATATGTTATATATAAATGTATATATATATATAATATGTATATATATGTATATATATGTATATATATATATATGTCTAATATATATATATATGTCTATGTATATATATATAAATATATATATTATATGATATATCTATATATATAAATGTCTATATATATGTATATATCTTATATTATATATATAACGGAAGCTTTATGAATAAACAAAAGACGAAGGCAGGTGGAAAACAAACGAACAATTGTATTAGTATGGCGCTCAGGAAATATAATAAAAAACAAGTCTTTAACGTTTCGAGCCTACGCTCTTCAACAGATATATATATATACATATATATATAATAACATAATATATATATATACATATATATATATATACATATATATACTATATATGATATATATATATATATATGATATATATAATTATTCTCAGTAGAATATATATATATATGCTATATATATAATAATATATATATATATTTATATATATATATATATATGTATATTATATATATATGTATATAGTATACTATGTATATATATATATTAGTATACATATATATACTATGTTATATCATATATATATAATGCTATATATATATATATGTATATATATATATATTGTATATATATATATATGTCTATATACTATGTATGTAATATATATATATAATATATATATATATATATATATCATATACAATCTATATCATATATTATACCATATATATATATATATACATATCTATATATATATAATCTATATATATATATATACCTATCTATATATATAGATATATATATATACATATAACTATATATATACATATATAATATATATACATATATATATATATATATATATAATATATATATATATATATATATATATCTATATATATATATATTTTATATATATATACACATCCTCTCTGGGGATTTGTTCTTGTGTATAGTGGCCTTCTCTTCTCTCTGGGACACATTTTAGCATATGGCTTGCATTACAGACATGAATTGTTGAAGTTTCATGTTGATGTCCGCGAGGAGAGAAACATTCAGGCCAGGTTTGTTTGAGGATCTCTTTCTCAATTTGTTTTTCCGTTTGGCCTTATTGAAGTTCAGCTGGAAAGATTCTGAGAGTTTCTTGTAGGCTGCATGTCCTTTGTTTCCTTTCTCTTCTCCCGTACATGGTCAGCCCTACCCCATGTTGTGATCCGAGAGAGTGTCGGCGTCACTTTCACATTATGGATGAGATCCATGTCATTTGTGAAGCAGAGATCCAGTGTGTTGCCTGCCCTGGTTGGTTGGAGTATTACTTGCTCCATGTACAGGGTGTTGATGAGGTTCAGGAGGGACCTCGCCTGTCCCCGTTCACATCGTGTCATTCCTGGAGAGAAAGGCCTCGGGCCATCTTGACATTGGGCAGGTTGAAGTCCTCCATGAGAAGTACACTTATGTGCTGTTCTAGTGTGATTAGAACTTCTTCTATTTTTATAAGGAGTCTTCAAACTTGCCCATATGGCTTGGGCATCTGGAGGGCAATATGTAGCACACACAACTACAATCACCAAGTTGCCTTACATGTACCATTAGTGTTGTCACACACCGAGTTGAGTATGACAAAAGACCTGGGGTGTGAGGTCCTCACGGATGTACATAGCACTCCTCCATGACTCCTTTATTTTCTGTCGGTCCGTAGTACAACATACTGTGGCATGTGTAATTCCGCATCCGCTATGTCCGGTTTGATTGCATGCAACAAAGTCTCTCAAGAACGGGACTTTTGTCCTGTTACTGTGTGTTAGTAGTCCTCTGATGTTCAGTAGGAGCATCGAGGTGAGGTGTATGTTGTTGCCGGTGGTGTCCATCTTGGGTCTATTTGCTGTGGAGGTCTTGTGAACTGTGGGTAGTCCCATCTGCGAGCTTGAGTTTGATGGAGCCAGGTTAGCTGCTGTACAATCTTTGTGCCATGCACAAAAAGATTCTTGTTCAGCAGCTGCCCTTTCAACACACGTTGGCGGTTTGTGGTATACGCACACATCTGCGTACCTCCGCTTTGGAGCAGTGGTGCGTGGTCCATCCCTTTCCTTTCGGTGGTTGGGTTTCTGCGGCAGGGTCCCGATGTGCAAAACGGCAGCTTGCACCTTCCTCTCCATGTCAGCAGGCACCTCTCAGTAGAACCTACACACCCGTGTGCGCTGCTTGTTTCCATCCTTTTTGTATTGGATAGTTGAGTTTGCTTCTATCCTTGGCTGTTTCGTTTTTTGGTTTTCCCTGACTTTTAGTTTCAGATTTTCCTCCTTTTTTTGGTTTCTTTCATCTCCATGTCCCATGGCTTTTGGTGCTGGTAGGAGGACCCCGCACTTGGTTTACTTCCGGGCAGGTTTCTCACTGGAGTTTTCTTCCTGGGCGTCTACCAGGTGGGGGTGACCTTTTTCATCAGCGGCCGCGTCTCCATCCTTGCCATCTTTACTTTGTTCGCTTCGTTCGCTGACAAAGATGGCATCCAGCGTGTTAATGTGCGATCTGATAAGTGCGTAGGAGATTATAAATTCTTGCTTCTTCCGTCCTTTTGTATCCGCTGCTCTTCAGCGCAGCCGTTATTATATTATTCGGATTTTCTCCGTCAGCGCATTGCCATCCTCTCAGGAACAACGCCAATTCGTCACTTTTCCAAGTTCTGGACATTCTTGATATTTTATCTATCTATCTATCTAAATATATTAATTTATATTAATCTAATACATATATATATATATATATGTGTGTATATATATATCTATATATACATTATATATATATATCTATATATATACATACATATATCTAATATGTATATATATACATACGACTATATATATATATATAATATATATATATATATATATAAATATATATATATATATATTTGTTATATATACATATATATATATATATGTATATATATCTATAATATATATCATATATATATATATATGTATATATATCTATATATATACATATATATACTATAATATGTATATATATATATCTATATATATACATATATATATATCTATTATATATATATATATGTTATATATACATATATATATAATATCATATAATATATATGTATATATAGATCTATATTATACTATATATATATATGTATATATATATCTATATATACATATATATATACTTATGTATATATATTCTATATATATACATATATATATATATTGTATATTGTATATATATATCTATAATATACATATATATATATATATATACATAGTATTATTATATACATATATATATATATAGATATATCATATTATATATATAATACTATATATACATATTATATATGTATATATATTATATCTATATATATATACATATTATATATGTATATATAGATATCTATATTACATATATATATATATACATGAACAAATATATATACATATATATATATACTATATATATCTACATATATATATATATATATAGATATACATATATATATATATATATAGATATACATATAATATATATAGATAGATATACATATATATATATATGTAATATATATATCTAATTATATGTATATAATATATGTATATATGTATATATATTTATATTAATGTATTTTATATATAATAATGTATATAAAATATTATTCGAGACAAACCACTATTTTGCAAAACAGTAGTAATTTGTCTATTTTCGATGTTGGTTGTTTTATTATATTGTTTCATCATAATTTTTGAGTGGTGTTCGTTTTGCCTCGTGAATTTTTATTTTTAATTCCATTTTTTCCATTTCTCCTTCATTAATTTAGAGATGTTCGTTTCCAGAGCGGTTATACTTTTTATAATTATATTTAAGTTCCTTGTAAAGTAATTTTGTTTGGTGTATATGTTGAGGCTTATATGTACTTGTGGGTGTGTGTGAGTGGGGTGGGAGTTTGTATTTGTTATGGGTGTGTGGTTTACGAGTGGTTTGGTGTGTGAATGTATAGGT
>NW_021824492.1:7500-20676 GCF_006345805.1 Octopus sinensis | reverse complement strand
ATAAGAGAGAAAAGCAGAGTGAACAAGCGAAAGACAGGGAGCAATGATGGTGGTGACGGCGGTTAATGATTGAGGCGGCGGCGGTAGTGTTTGTGTCATCGGTGGTGGCGGTGGCGGTGGTAAGTTTTTTTTTTGGCGAAAAAAGGTTTTTTTGTTGTACAAATCTATTTAGTGTGAGAGTTGTGTTAATAAAGAGAGAGATGATTAAGAGTGTCGGGTGACAGGACGATGGACTAATCTACGTAATTACGGCTGGATTAACGGAGAGGGAGAGAGAAGCGGGGTGGGGGGAGGCGGCAGAGGGCGTGTTGATGGGGAGAGGTGGTGGGGTGGAGACGGGAGGGGTGAGGGTGAGGGTCTCAGAAAAGGCGGAGATGAAGGAAGAGGCGGAGGAGGATTTAGTGATGTTGCATGGAGAGGGTTGCAGTTTGATAACAAATATATCTCGGGGTGGCGGGTGGGTCGGTAATGATTGACCAAATTCCATTCGTTTGTTGTCGGGTGGTTAAGGGGTGGTTATGGGTGCTGATGTGGATTGGGGAGGGCGGATGGCTTCAGATATTTTTTTGTTTTGTTTTGGAGGTTTTTTATGTTTAGTTTTAGTTTTGGCTAGGGTAGCGATTCGGGGTGGCGGATGGGTGGATACAGCCATGTCCCCCTCCCCGCCACCAAAACCCTTCTACTCCCTTTCCCTCTCCTCCTTCTCACCTTTGTCCGAATAACGGAAGCCGATCGAAATTGTCC
This sequence comes from Octopus sinensis, assembly GCF_006345805.1. Lineage (NCBI taxonomy): Eukaryota > Metazoa > Mollusca > Cephalopoda > Octopoda > Octopodidae > Octopus > Octopus sinensis. The sequence goes on along the minus strand of NW_021824492.1, from coordinate 19,932 downwards.
GTGTCTACGTGTGTGTATGTGTGCGTGTGTGTCTGTGTCTGTGTGTGTGTGTCTGTGTGTGTGTGTGTGAGTATTGGTGTGAGTGTGTATGCAAGGGAGAGAGAGCTGCAAATACTACTACTACTACTACAAGGATGACGGCGAGGATAGAGATATCAAAAATAATCATTATAACAATGATGATGATGATGATGTTTCAGAACATCACCAGCCCTTTATTTACATTATTTACATTTGATGGATATCTGTCCTCATCTTGTTTGTTGTTACCATAACATTTCGGCTGATATACTCTCCAGCCTTCATCAGGTGTCCTGCTAGGATTTTGAACCCAACCCTGGATTCTCATTCCTATCGGATTTTTTGCTGTCATCATCATCATTATCATTACTATTATTATTATTATTATTGTTATTATTGTTATTATTATTATTATTATTATTATTATTATTATTATTATTATTATTATTACTATTATTATTATCATTATTACGGGCATTAGCGTAATGGTTAAGAGCGCGTGCTACTAACCCCAAGATTGCGAGTTCAATTCTAGGCAGTGCCTTGAATAAATAAATAAATAATAATATCAATAATAATAATAATAATAATATCAGCGAAAAATACTTTAGGAATGAGAACCCGGTTGATGATCGGACGATTAACTGAGTACAGGAAATTGAACACCTTTCAGTTATAGAGTATTCAACTTTGTATTGAGTCCTATAATTTATTGCCCTAGTGAATCAACAGATTGATATATAATAGATATATATATATATATATATATATATATATTATATATATATATATATATATATATCACTATATGTATACATACATATATATATATATAATATATATACACATATATATTACATACATATATATATAATATGTATACATACATATACATACATATATATATATATATATATGTGTGTGTGTGTGTGTGTGTGGTGTGTGTGTGTATACATTCATACATACACACACCGTGTTTATGCATATATATATATATATGATATGGAAAATGTATATACATATATATTCATACATTCACATGGATATGAAACGCACAGACACACACACATAAATACACACGCAGACACACAAACATACACGGACTACACACGTGTGCGTGTGGTGTGTGTGTGTGTGTGTGTGTGTGCGTTAGAACATTAGTAAATGCGTTTACGTAAAAAGGGAAGAAGTTTTGTGATGAAAGCGAAAATGAAACAGAAAGAATAAAACGAAAGAAGAAGAAAAAAAGGCGTGTGAGATATTTTTAGCTTTTGTACGAAATTTCTGAAGTATTCAGCACGTCGCTCTTAAGCCAGGTCCTTAACTCCATTACAGTCATGTTCTACTGGGGTTATACTTATCGAAATGTCCACTTGAAGGTGACGACCGACTCTTTAGCACTTGGACATGTTCAATAGTGTTCCCTACCTATTTCTGCGTGTGTATGTGTGTGTGTGTGAGTGTGTGTGTGGTGTGTGTGTGTGTGTGTGTGTGTGTGTGTGTGTGTGTGTGTGTTTGTGTGTCTGCGCGTGTGAGTAATGCTTATGATGACCGGATGAATAAGGATCCTTATGGAATCTATTTACATTTCACGACTCTTAATGCAGTTCAATGTATGTGTGTGGATGGTATATATCCACACACACACACGCACACACACAAGCACATACACACATACATACAGACAAACATATCGACTTCAGCATTTTTTTTTTTATTTCTTTCGCTCAACGTGTGGAGGGGGTCAGATACACTTCCAATGTACACACTTACACACCCACACACACACACACACACACACACACACACACACACACACAATATATATATATAATATCTATAATAGATATAATTATAATATATATATTATATATATATATATATAAGTTCATTGGAGGTTAAATAAGCCTCATTAGGGATAATATACAATGAATTTACTGGTTTATTAACTATTATTGATTTTAAATTTTAGATTTAATATTCAAAAATAGGTAATTAAATAAACCGAGGTATATATTTATTTAAGAAAAATAAGAAAATAGAGATAAATCAATTAATAATTACATTTATTAATTACAAAAATTGACTTAATCTCTGACAATTGTTTCGATTCAAACTTTAAAAATTAATTAAGATAATTAAATCATTATAAAATCATTATAAAGTTGAATCAACTTTATAAAGATTTAATGATTTTAATTAATTTTAAAGTTTGAATCGAAACAACTGTCAGAGATTATGTCTATTTTTGTAATTACTAAATATAATTATTAATTGTTTTATCTCTATTTTCTTATTTTTCTTACACACACACACACACACACACACACACACATACATATATATACACATACACAATAGGTTCCCACAGTTTCCGCGTACCAAAATCACTCACAAGGCACTGGTCGACCCTGGACTGACCAGTGCCTTGTGAAAACACTTGCCCAAGGCACCGCTCCATGGAACTCAACCTGAAACCATTTAGCTGCAAAGCAAAATTCTTAACTGCACAGCATGTCTGCCCCTATACCACGCATACATTATTATTATTATTATTATTATTATATTATTATTATTATTATTATTATTATTATTATTATCAGGTCATTAAAAAGGAAATGTCCGATTTTTGACAGTCGTTAACTTTAATGTTTTGTCCTGACAATTCTTTGTTTTACAACATTGAAGAGTTACATCATCATTTTATCGAAATGCAATTCCTGGTGTCTGATTATATTGTACGTTTTCTCTTGTAAATCAATTTTTGTCAACCCATGGATAGATAAAAAAAACTTATGTTGTTTATGAATATGAGTTCCATCGTTGAACCAATGCATCCCAGACAGCTCAAAACACCAATGAGGTGTTTGGGGAAGATGTGGTGAATGAAGGCACTGTACGTCGATAATTGGAGAAATTCCGGTCTGGTGACTTTACACTTGAAGACCAGTCCCGCAGTCTTTCAAGAGCTTAGAACCCTCCTGATAATCTTTACTGTCCCTAAGAGACAAACATTTTGTAAGAGCTCTACGGAGCATTCTATTCCAGTCTCCTTCAACCATTTGTCTATATCTATCCTTATTACTGTTCCCAATTATTATAAGCACGACCTTTACTGTTTTCATGCTCTAAATTCTTCCTGTTTCAAAATTCAAGGAATTCTATTCTTTTTTTGTTTTTCGTCCTTTTTCTTTATGATCCTGGAATCAAACGGATCGAATAGAAAGCAACTTCGCTTTTACTTATTTATAATTGTTATGTCCGGTCTAATATTTTCCAACTCTTTATCTGTTTCAACTTCACAGAATTTTACTCATTCCTCAAATTTATCGTTTTGTTGCCTTTTTTGGTTGAGATTAGATACGGAGATGTTAAAAGTTAGAATTTCCGGATTATATTATAAACTTTATATACAATGGATTGGTATTTTGTCCTAGATGAGATGTATCTCCCAGCCCCTTGGCGGAAGTCCAGCGGTGTTACCTTTTATATCGCTTTATTTCAGTTGGCAATTTATAGTGAATAACAAACAGATATCCTGGCAAAAATATCTATGGTAGATTGACTTTGTTATCCAAGGCGATAACATTCGTATGTTACATAATTTACACCATGAAACTAAGGATATGCACTTAATTTCAAGGTACTACACTGGATATGATTTAAGGGGTGTGTAAAATTCCCGCCGAAGACGTGTGAGATATGGAACGCTAACTGGGAAAGCAATGATGGTCATCGTGACCATTGGATGAATCGGGTAAAAGAAGGAATTGGTATTTAGAAAAGAAATACATTTTCCATGCATCGTTTAAGCGAGCTGCTCCGAAATGCACCGCAGTGTAGTGAATGGGAGAAGACTGGTCAGTAATATATATATTTGTGGACATGTTTATTTGTCAACAGCTGGACTCATGAGTCACCAGCGGAGTCACAAGTCTAAATATAAAACTAAGTGCACAATGTTTTTGATTGTCAGTGATGGTCTTCCTGAGTCACCAGTGGACAGCCATCATTATGTATGTATGTATGTATGTATGTATGTATGTATGTATGTATGCATTTTCTCTTCTGATATTAATTAAATCCGTCCTCTGAAGAAGAGGCCGGTTTCTAACAAAGATACAAAGCTCCATCGCTGGAATGCAGATAACAAAAACAATGTCACAATTTAAACTTGAGAAAAGTCTTACAGATTTTTATTTTTCCACTTAAAGATTGTATAGGTTATGCGCGTGTTTAGCTAATTACTTTCTCTGAAAACCTTAGGTTATACAGATTGTCACTTCGGCAGTTATTGATAATGCCAAATGCACCAATTATTATTGGCATCACACGTAGATTTAGAATCCCGATATAGAAGCTGAAACTTTCGAAGCAGTTGTCCATAATTATCTTCTTTCTCTTTGATTTTCAAAGAGATATTCACATCAGCAGGGCAGCTGATTTCTATAAGGTGCATATTTTGATTTTGTCTGCCTCAAACAGCCATATTAAGCCGATTAAGTTCGCACTTGCTAGAAGTTTTGATGGGAATGTTCCGCCAATATCTCTTGTGTATGTACGCATGTGTGTCTGTGTATGTGTGTGTGTAGTCTTGTAATTATTCCTGTATTGTTCTTTACCTTAAATTGTTTGCACCATTCTTATTCCCTGTTTCGTGTACAAGTAGTATAGATAATATATATATATATATATTATATATATATATATATATATATAATTATATATAATATATATATATATATAAAACATTATTGGTGATTGAAGAAATGGAGCTGAACGCAGATTGAACAGAATCGTTTTATTTCATTCTACACGTGTTTCGAAAGGCACAAATTACAAAATCCGATTGAATAATGGGACCATATTGTGTCTTTCTCTTCAGGAAGAAAAAGGAAATCCGTTGGAAAAAACAAAAACAGAACAGAGGCGGAGCAAAAAACAAATCGCCTCTGTTCTGTTTTTGTTTTTCCAACGGATTTCCTTTTTTCTTCCTGAAGAGAAAGACACAATATGGTCCCATTATTCAATCGGATTTTGGTAATTTGTGCCTTTCGAACACGTGTAGAATGAAATAAACGATTTCTGTTCAATCTGCGTTCAGCTCCATTTCTTCAATTCACCAATAATGTTTTAATTTCAATTATCCGCACCAACGCACGGTTGCAACGCCAGATGGTTTGTACTCCAACCGTGCTGTTTACTGCTGTGATTTTTGCTACTAAGGTATCGGTTAAACTGTTGATTAATCTACTAAAGATTATTCATCTTTCTATTTCACATAAATATTATATGTATATATTATGTATGTATATTTGGAATCATATGCATCTACACATACACACACACACACACACACGCACACACACACAAACATGTTATATTTCATGTATACATATTCATATACATATATATACATATATATATTTGTACCTATCGAATTCTCGATCGGTGTTTGCCCGATTACATCCCTCTCAGCATATATGGATACAATTTATGTGCCTTCACTACAGCAAGTAGACCATTTTAGCTCTTATTTCTAGCAATGAAGGTGTCCTAACACCCTAGTCGCATTTAGTGACATTTATAGTTTTCCTTTTCGGTAACACATTGCGTATGGCTGTGTTTATATTAATATTTGTGTGAGTATGCCTGTGTGTGTCCTTGTGTGTGTCCGTGAGGACTGTGTCTGTGTCTTTAAATATAAAAATACCAACACAACAACTATTTTGAAACGCGAGAAGAGTCTGCGTCCTACTTTTCTCATCAACTTAGTGTTTAAACAGAATTGGCAAATTTCGCTCTGTGAAAACGTTGATTCCGGGTTTTGATGAGGTCCTGAAGGACTTGAGATTTGTAGTTTAATAGCACAGCGCCCATCCACATCCGTTTTTCATCTCCTCACTCAGATACTATTATCATTAATAAGCCCCATTCCCCAAACCCCATCACAAACAACAATACCATTATCACCATCATCACCACCACCTTCACAATGACTCCTAATATCTCCATGCACAACCTCTATTTATTAACAACATCAGCGCCACCACTTTCAGTAACCATCATCGCCATCATTATCAAAACTACCACCATCAGTGGGCTCGACCTGCTAGACATAACAGCTAAATGCATCTTAAATCAGTCTGTGTACAACCTTAAAAAAGAAGGGATCAACAGTGTTAATAGTCGTAAATACATTTCCTATTGTAGGTTTCTATTAAGGCGGCGAGTTGGCAGAATCGTTAGCGCGCCGGGCAAAGTGCTTACTGTTATTTCGTTTGTCTTTACGTTCTGAGTTCAAATTCCGTCGAGGTCGACTCTGTCTTTTATTGTTTCGGAATGGATAAAATAAGTACCAGTTATGCACTGGGGTTGATGTAATCAACTCACCGGATCGCCCGAACTTGTTCCGCTTTTGCAGAAATTTGAAAGTGATATTACAATCTTAAATATACTAGCCATTATGATTTGATGTCCCCTTTTCTGTGTAATCCTTTATTAGAAACATAATTTTTCGGGTGTTATCTCCGGGAGTCGAAATCCTTCCCTTTGTCGTCAAAAAGGCCTTTAGTCTTTCCTGGATTCCATTTCTTCCTTCCCCCTCTTCCTTTCTTCTTTCCTTCCTTCCCTCCTTCCCTCCCCCCTCCTTCTGTCTCGTTTTCTTTAGGGAAATTGCGAAATATTGAATCTGTTTTAGATATCTAAGGCAGCTAGCCTAGTGGTCAGAGTGTTGTACTAACGATCGCAACATCAAGGTTTCGATTCTCAGACCGGGCGGTGCGTTGTCTTCTTGAGCAAAACCCTTCATTCCACTCAGTTGCTCCCGTCCATTCTGCTGTAAATGGGCCCCAACCTTGTGACGGACTGGTGTCCCATTCAAGAAGAGTGTTGTACTCTCGGTCACGCTATCGAAACTGAATCGAGTCCTCGGACTCGTTGCAGTCCTTGCATTTTAGATATGTGTTTGGATGCCGGGCACTGGTTTTGCACCGTGTGCAGGTAAAGGATGAGGAAGAGCAGCCTCTATGCGCACGCGTAGAACGCACGAGGTACTGCGATGAGATCCTAATTTGGAATCGCTTCTTCTGATGAAAATGCAACAGTTACGTTACCTGTACTGGCAGATGTGTTTCTGTTTGGTCTGGGTCCGAAATTCTTGGAATATGTCCAAGAGTATTTTGCATCTTTATGAGGTCACCATTCCAGCTTTCATTGAATATCGCTGCCATCTTTGGACTGGTGCTTCTTCGAAGTGTCTTCACTTGCTTGATCAGATTCAGGATCGATTGTCGATATGCTGTGTTGGAGTCTTTGCCTTATCGTCGGAAAGTGCCTTCCTTGTGTCTTTTTCTATAAGTATTTCCAAGGTCATTGTCCTCATGAACTTTTTGGTCAGACACTCTTTGTCAAGACCTTTAAAACGTGTCACCCGCTCCTCTTCCTAGACATATCGTTTCCCTTTTCAGCCCTTGTTAGTCATAAGTCTCCTTTTATTCCGACAGCTTCTTTCCACCACAGAAACTGCCGTCGTCTTTTCTTCCTCTCATCATTAATATTCACCCCTTTAAGCTTTCTATCAATCAACATCTTTTGAATTTGGAGGGTGCCTTTTTTTCCGTCTTTGTGGTCCCTTACGCAACATTGGTCTCGCGACAAAATCGTATTTAAAACCGACCCTGTCTGCATTGAGTCTCTTGTTAAATGGACATCGAAGGGGTTTCGTTTTGAGCTATGGCAGTGTCTGATGAAGGTCGACCTGTGAGCTTGGTTGAACGGGATGAGCTTCAATGGGCTGGTTTTCGTCCTGAGGCTAAGACACACATCTTCCGTGATACATTCTCAGGGGCCTATATTTAGAAGCGGATATTAGACAAAGAATAAAGACTTTTTCAGGGCGTCTGATAAGAATTTCGGATTCCGAAGATGACGTCTGAAAAATTTAGTTTATAAAAGAAAATTACACAAGCGTGATCGATGGAGGTCAGATGGAATTTTCCCTTCTTACTTCTGTCGTGTAGTTTACACACACATACACAACACACACACACACACACACACACACATACACATACATACGCACACACACACACAACACACACATACACACACATACAAGTTGGTGCATAGAAACTTGTAGTTATATATATCTCTACACTAACAGATTGACTTTCAACTCCAAAATACTTAACAATACTTAAGGTCTCAAGGGCGCAGAACACGGCCACATCATTATAAGCATGTATATGTATTCGTTCATATCTACATATATACATGTATGTGTGTACGTGCATGTGTGTGTGTGTGTGTGGAACATGTGTAAGGGGGAATAAATAACACCTATAAATTTTCCAATTCCCAATCTGTGTCTGTATGCATGTATGTAAGTATACACACACACGCACACACACACACATATATATATATATATACTTTGGATTTTTCCAATAATAACGTATATGACTTGAGATATTTGTCTTGCCTTAACGTTTGCTATCCACTTTAACAATTACACACACACAACACACACACACACACACACACACACACACACACACACACACACATATATATATATATATATGTATGTATGTATGCATATATGTATGTATCTTTGTATGTATGTATGTACGTTTGCATCTATGTATGTATGTATGTATGTATGTATGTATGTATGTATGTATGTATGTATGTATGTATGTATGTATGTATGTATGTATGCATGTATGCAAGTATGTATTTCTATATATATTGATAATAAGGAGAATAAAGAATTTGAACATTCAAACTTTGTTAATTTGCAGTTGGTTTATTCATAAGAATTTTCCGACACGTGTTTCGAATCACATTAATTGCAAATTGTTGCATATTTAAATGCAGCGATTTATGCATTATTTGTACGATCTCTTAATATATATATTATATATATATATATATTATATATATATATACATAATATATAGTATGTATATATATATATATATTATATAATATAATAATATATATCTATATATATATATATTATATACATGATTATGTATGATATATATTATATATACATAAATATATATATATTATATATATATTATACATATATATGTATGTATATATATATATATATATATATAATATATATATATTATATCTATATATACATATATATGTATGTATATATATAGTATATATATATATATACATACATATATATGTATATATATATATATATATATATATATATATAATACATATCTTTTGTCTATTTTATTTAAGCTTCCGTTATATATGTAATATATATATATATATATATATATATAATATATTATATATATATATATATATATATGTATTCATGTTATATATATATAGGTATATATGTATATATATATCTGTATATATGTATATATATATATGTAGATATTAATGTATATATATAATATGTATATATATAGTATATATGTATATATATATATATATTATATAAATATAATATATATATATTATATCTATATATATATATATACATAATATATATTATATCTATACATATATATATATACAATATATATATACCTATATATATATGAATGCATATATATTTGCATGTGTGTGTGTCACTAGATAGATACAGATGATAGAAGATAGATAGATTAGATAGATAGATAGATAGATTAGATAGATAGATAGCTAGATAGATAGATAGATAGATAGATAGATAGATAGAAAATGCTAAAATAGTTTTATCATGAAATACACTTTGTAATGGTTAATACCGGTTTCTGTTTTTTCGACTTTTTCAACTAAGAGTAAAATAAAGGTGGATATTAATTAAAAAGAAAAACAATTAAATTAAAGAATGAATCAAATGATATATGTATCGTTGGTTTTATGTTAAGCTATCGCATGACTAAATTTGGCCAAATGCATTTTTTTCAATATTTATTCTTGTTTGCAATAGCCGGTTGTTTTGGTCAAACTATCGTATCTCCTGCTGCATCAAATGCCAAGATATCAAAAAATTGTCAAAGTATAGTAGAACGGTTTTGCTATGGAATAGTGAAACTATTTTTTCGTTTCCTGAATATATTTATATATTACATGTTTTTATACATCATATAACTTATATCATATATCATATTTTTAGCGCTTTCGTCCATTCTGGTGGATTTTTCAAATGGAACTCCATGGATTTCCATTTGTAAAATCCACCAGAATGAACGCAATTTGAAAAATTCACCAGAATGGACGAAAGCGCTATTATATGATATAAGTTATATGATGTATAAAAATATGTAATATACAAATAAATATCTGTAAATATAAAACCATCCGAATTTCTGAGTACCTCATTTCTTCTAATATAAAATACCTGTACATCATTTCCAAACCTTCTAATATACGTATATATATATATATATATATATTATATATATAAACATAAGTGTATGTGAGTGTCTTCGTGTGTATGTGTGTGCGAGCGCTCGTGTGTGTGTAAGTGCCCAGACGTACGGGTAGTGGGTAGGACACGGAAGATATGAGAGCCTGCTGTGGCACAGGGCTGGTATATTATCGACCCTAAATCGCTGGTTCTCATCCCTTTAGACTCATGGGCTCCTTTGGTTCCTATTTTATTTGAATCCACCCCCAAAGCTATTCGTTCTTTAACAAATCCTGTTATAAGTTTATAATGAAATATTAGGAATTGTATCCCAAAATCCTTTTTATATATCATCTATTCTTAAAATTTATTGAATATAAATTTTAACACGAAACCTTAAAGGGACCCTGATTGCGAATAACTGCTCTAAATAGGCTGAAGGTCAAAATATGTCTTCGGTTGTATTTGAACTCTAAACGCCGAGGGTCGGAATAAAATAGCGTGATCCATTTTATTCGACAAGTTAACGTCTCTGGTCAATTGATCGAGCGCTGTCACGGCCCACTTCCGGGTGGGAATGAGCGTTTCTGCGTGTGGTTTTGTATGTGAGTGTCTCGTGTGACTTTCTATGTGCCTGTGTATATGTAAGTGTAGATGCGTGTGTATATGAGAGAATGAGCGTCCTTGAAATGCCGAGAGAGCAAACAGAAGTTATATGGGGGGAAAGAGGAACACGTAGACAGGAAGAAGGAAAAAATATACATACATACATACATACATACATACATACATACATACATACATACATACATACATACATACATACATATATATATATGTATGTATGTATGTATGTATATCCGAAGGAATGCGATTTTTAGTTAATGTTCTGAAGTGTCTAACACGTCTCTCTTAAACAAGACACTTAACTCTACCTTGAGGTATGTAGTCTGACTGGAGTCATACTTATCATGGCGTCTACTTAAGCATCAAAGCACTTCAGGAACACCACAAGACAATGTTTTCTGGACCTCACATGTTTGGTTTGGACTTGTATATGTGTGCGCGCGTGCGCGTATCCGTCTGTACTTGTATACATACATATATATATACATATACATATGTGTGTGTGTTGTGTGTGTGTGTGTGTGTGTGTGTGTGTGTGTGTGTGTGTGTGTGTGTCTTTATCTACATTCACGTTTTGAAACAATGGGAATTCCGTTCACGCGACAAACATCTCAAATCTAATTTTCCAGGATGTAAATGTCCCCACCCTTCTTCTTCTTTCTTCTTCGTCTCCTTCTTCTTCGTCTCCTTCTTCTTGTCTCCTTCTTCTTCGTCTCCTTCTTCTTCGTCTCCTTCTTCTTCGTCATCTTTCTCCTCTCCTTGACTTTCTCTTTTCCTCTTTCCCTCTTACTTCCCGTTTTCTCTTCCTCCTCCCTTCCCTACACTTTTACCTACATTCGAAGGCGACGAGCAAGCAGAAACGGTAGCACGACGGGCGAAATGCGTAGCCGCATTTCGTCTGCCGTTACGTTCTGAGTTCAAATTCCGTCGAGGTCGACTTTGCCTTTCATCCTTTCGGGGTCGATAAACTACAGTACCAGTTGCGATCTGGGGATGATCTGATCGACTGGCCCCCTCCCCAAAAATTTGGGGCCTTTTGCCTAAAGTAGAAAAGAAAAGAATATTCCCTACATTCGGAGACCCAGAGCCAGTTTGGCAGCGCTCTCTAGAATGAAGTATAAAAGAACTCTCGATATTTTAGTCTACAAATCTGAGTTCAAATCTTGCCAAGATCTAACTTTATATGGAGTTTATAAAAATATGCACACACACGCCCTCACGCACAGGAGACTGGAAAAAATCTTGGAGTATTATTTATTCACCGTAAGACACGTTCCGGTGACTGTAGAAGAAGATACTGGTCTGTCAGCGATATAATTACTCATGCTTTTATTGCCTCACGAGTCCCGATGAGAAATCCTCTGAAGGGATACAACGCAGTATTTTGTATTCTAACGCCTCCTCTGCAT
>NW_021824492.1:0-5000 GCF_006345805.1 Octopus sinensis | reverse complement strand
AGAGGACCGAACGTAATTTGAGAAAGGTTTTGGCAGCAATCTCAAGCAAAACGAGCGGCCATTTCAAATAAATAGCGACTCCTTCACAGTTTCGAGATTTGACTATTATTTCTAGCAGGTGTGGTATTGCTTTGATAAACGCATACAATTTTCATGCAGAGCTTTTGACCCTCGCCATTCCCCCAAAACAAAATTGTTTTTGTTTCACACATCGTTGCTGGAGGTTACATCTTCAGATGCTGAAGTGTGGAGAAAATATGTTATTAAAATACTCAAAGCTTATATTTTCGTTGTGAGTTCAATTCCTGCTTCGATCGACTTTTGTCTTACATCACATCCAGTGATCGATAAAATAAGTAGCAGTTAAGGAATTGGAAGGGATGAAATCGATCGATTGCAAAGGCTCGACAATATATCGATTGAATTCTCCTAAGATATCCAAGCCAACATTAGGGTCTTCCATATGGCCACGCGGCCTGCTGGAAATAACAGCTAAAATTCCCTCAAAACACATGATAGCCTTAATGTCGACAATGTCGTATAAAATATTGTAGTTGTCCACCATTTCACTAAAACAACGGGATGAGCACGGTGGAAAGCTTTCCTTATAAGCCGACACCGTCAGAGTAGACCTGAGAGTAGACCAACAACAACACAACAACAACAGCCACAAGAGCATCAAAGCCAATGTGGTAATAACACGAGTTTACGTTGTTTACCTTTGAGGTACGGGGTTTCAGTGAGTATCTTGGACGATAAGGAACGGAAGCGAAGAATATTTTTAGAATCCCAAATAGATTTTGTGAGGACGGGTCACATTCGCATGCATCTCCCTACATAAACAGATAACAGCGCACAGCAGCAGAGATCTTCAGGAGAAGAACTCTCCCATTCAGCCCTTATACCTGACACGGTACGGAAGCCAGGCACACCCACGTGTCCTATTGCTGCTTTCCAAAATCTTGCCTCCAGCAGGATTTGAACCTGGGTCGTTCTTTTTGTGAACTTGTGTTCCCATGTCTGTGTTTAGCCCACCAGGCCACTCTGACCGACGAAGGAACCGGGTCTCTTCTTCCTTATATTTCCTGTAAATAACCAATGGAATCCATAACTAGGTCCATTGACCATTTCTCTTCGCCCATATCCACGGTGAGCTATTTTCAGCACACACACACACACAAATATATTATAGGGAAGACAGAGAGAGGCAAATTTGTTGTTGAAAACGCACCTAAATTTGAAAAACTTGTAATTGTTTAAAATGAATTTATTTACATATTTTCCAATTTACATATTTTCAACAATATTTTTTGTTTATCAACGGTAAAAATTTAGAAATATGAATTAGAAAAATATCTTTAAAAGTTGCAATGTTCACAAATTAAAATGTTCATTTTTGTATACAATATATAATATAGGCGCAGGAGTGGCTGTGTGGTAAGACGCTTGCTACCCAACCACATGGTTCCGGGTTCAGTCCCGCTGCGTGGCACCTTGGAAACTGAAAGAAACTCGTCGTATTATGTATGTGTGTGTGTGTGTGTGTGCGTGTGTGTGTGTGCATGTGTGTGTGTGTGTGTGTCTGTGCTTGTCCCCAATCATCGCTTGACAACCGATGTTGTTGTATTTACATCCCCGTGATTAGCGGTACGGCAAAAGACACCGATAGAATAATTACTAGGCATGCAAAGAATAAGTCCCGGGGTCGATTTGTTCGACTAAAGGCGGTGCTCCAGCATGGCCACAGTCAAATGACTATTACAAGTAAAAGAATACACATATATACACACACACACACACTTATAGTGTATGTGTGTGTGTGTGTGTGTAATACATATGTAAATGCTACTTTTTGCAGAAAATACTTTTAAAATCTAAGAATAAGATGTTATTTTCGGGTTTGTATTTATTTGTTAAATTATCTTTATTGTCCATATTAATGAAGCTCAAATTAACAATCTTCTTAATTGCTTCTGTGAGCGAATCGACATTTCTCTGTTAATTCGGGATGGGGGTGGGGTAGCAGGATTTTATCGAAAATACAAGAAATTCATAGAATTACATTTATTTTAGATTTAATAATAATTAGACAAACATTTTGTTTTTCCAATGGAATCAGAATGTTAGAAAACGGAGGTGCTTGAGTATTCCGCATACTCTTCTTTTTATCTTTAATTTGTTTCAATCATTAGGCTGCGACCATGCTGGGGCACCGCCTTGAAGAATTTTTACTCGAACGACTCGGTCCTACTACTTTAAAAAAAAACCTGGTACTTAATCTATCGTTACCTATTGTCGAACCGCTATGTAACAGGAAGTTAAACACACCAACACGGATTATCAATCGATAATGGAGGACAAACACAGACAGAAAGACACACACTGTGTGTGAGTGTGTGTGTGTGTGTGTGTGTGTGCATTATATATATGCATAATCGTAGTAGTGGCTGTGTGGTGAAATAGATGCTTCCCAACCACATGGTTCCGGGTTCAGTCCCACTGCGTAACAACTTGGGCAAGTGTCTTCTACTCTCTTTTTTTTTTACTCTTTATCTCCTCTCTTAAAAGACTCCGCCGGTTACGACGACGAGGGTCCCAGCTGATACGATCAACGGAACAGCTTGCTCGTGAAATTAACGTGCAAATGACTGAGCATTCCACAGACACGTGTACCCTTAACGTAGTTCTCGGGGATAATCAGCGTGACACAAAGAGTGACAAGGCTGACCCTTTGAAATACAAGTACAACTCATTTTTGCCAGCTGAGTGGACTGGAGCAACGTGAAATAAAGTGTCTTGCTCAAGGACACAACGCGTCGCCGGGAATCGAACTCACAACCTTACGATCATGAGCCGAATGCCCTAACCACTAAGCCACGCGCCCTCACATGTATTCTACTAT
The DNA here is from genome assembly GCF_006345805.1 of Octopus sinensis. Taxonomy (NCBI): domain Eukaryota; kingdom Metazoa; phylum Mollusca; class Cephalopoda; order Octopoda; family Octopodidae; genus Octopus; species Octopus sinensis. The sequence goes on along the minus strand of NW_021824492.1, from coordinate 2,098 downwards.
AGCCAAGGGATGGCCAAAGCCTTGTGGGTGGATTTGGTAGACGAAAACTAAAAGAAGCCCATCGTGTATATATATATATGTGTGTGTGTGTGCATATATATTTATGCGTTTGTGTATCTGTGTTTGTTCCCCACCATCGCTTGACAACCGATGTTGGTATGTTTACGTCCCTGTGACTTAGAGGTTTGGCAAAATACACCGATAGAATAAGTACTAGATTTACAAAGAATAAGTCCTGGGGTCTATTTCTTCGACTAAAGGTGGTGCTCCAACATGGCCGCAGTCAAATGACTGAAACGTATAAAAGAGTATATATATATATATGCAAATACGAACTAATATTGTTCTTAAATTTAACTGAAACGGGGGACGTAAATTTGCTGGTGCAAAGGTAACACACTTAGTCGCATTAACAAAGGGATGTGGGTTCGATCCCACGCGGATAGGAAAGCCTTCCTTTTTTCTGTTGAGGGCTGATATGCCCCATTACTAGACTATTTTCCTTAGTCACTGCATGGTGGTCGCCATAAGCTTTAAGCTTATATAAAAATACCATTATTATTATTTACAAGATTATAAAACACGGCACCGTATACAGATAGCGGATTTCAGAAATAGAGAGTCCTTGGTACAGTATTATATATTTGAAAATATGAAGAGAAGTGGCTTTCCTGATAATTTTTCCACTTTAATAATTAGTTTATAAGTTAGGTATTTACACCCAATAACATATTAACAAAAATTATCAGAAAAGCCTTTTCTATTCAATTTCACACACACACACATATATATATATATATAAAAAGAGAGAGAGAGAGATACATACATACATGTGTATGTATATATATACATGTGTGTGTGTGTATGTGTATATATATATATATATATATATACAGATAAGGGCCTAGATACGGACAGACCGATACCAGTGGGTATTGAAAGGTAGTTATTTGTTTGATGTGATGATAACTTTGTATGTTATGGCATGGTGTAGCCTGGTCCTACGGTATAGGGCTATTGTGTGGCTGGGGTGGGCGGGGTTGGAGCGGCGGTGAGGCATGGACTGTCTCGACAAACACGCTTCCCTCATGCATAGACACGCAACCGCTTCATTATGGAGTTTGCAAACCCTGCCAAAGTTAACAATGTATTTCCTGTGGAGGAATTCTGTCAGGGAGTGTGGAGTTATGATGGCGGCGATGCTGTGGTTGTTGTTGTTGGTAGTGGTAGTTGAGGTGGTGGTGGTGGTGGTAACAGGGATTTTCGGTGGGAGCAGGAGGCATAGTGTGTGGTGCAGTGGCGAATGAAAGGTGTTGGGAGGTGAGCGGTGTAAAGTTAAGAAAATAGAATCTGTTATATACACAAATTACACATAATTTCACATCCTTATACATGCAAACATACATACATACATACATACATAAATACATACATACATGTACAGCCTCTTGTATAAAAAGACTCAAACATATGTAGGTATATATGTATGTTTGTGTGTATGTCTGTACATATGTATTATATATATGTGTATATGCACATGGTTATATACAGACAGATAGATATATACATACATACATACGTACATACATATGCATATATATATATAAGTATGTATATACATATACATGCTTATATATGTCTGCGTTTGGTTATATGCCTATACATTTATCTATATTTATCAGTCTATATATATATATATATACATATATGTTATATATATATATATGTGTATGTGTGTGTGTGTGTAGAGAGAGAGAGAGAGAGATTCAATACATATTCATAGATAGATAGATTCATACACACACACACACACACACACACACACACACACACACCACACACACACACACACATATTAAAGAATCGTGATAAAATGCAAGAAACTGCAGCCTGAAACATACATAATTATGCATATATGTAGATATATAATTATATCCATATATGTATATGTATAGGTGTATCTACATACATATACGTACTTGTATATAGATAGATAGACAGACAGACAGGCAGACAGACAGACAGGCAGACAGACAGATAGACAGAAAGGTAGACAGATGGAAGCGGGGTCTTTGATTTCTTATTTTGCTGTTGTTAA
>NW_021824491.1:7500-18433 GCF_006345805.1 Octopus sinensis | reverse complement strand
ATGAGAAGATGTATTAATTATTGATATGTGGATAGAAAATGTAGATAATATAGGTGATTGGAATTTGTTCTTCTAGGAACTAAATTAAAATGTGTTAGTCGACTCCATGTGGGTCAAGTCTTGAATAGAAATACCAAAATATAAAGGCGCCATATTGTGGAATTCCTCCTTCTACGATACTGGAGAATGGTACAACGGCTAATTCAGTCATTATTGGTTTCTCTTGCTTTGATTCAATATGATTTGAGAAATAACATAAAAACCACATAAAACTACCTTAAACATTTGGAAAGAATTTGATACATAGTAATTCTTCGACTATCGCGGGTGTTACGTTTCAGCCCCGCCCCGCGATAGGTAAAATTCCGCGAAGACGAAATAGTACTGTGTTGTATACTTTTTAAAATTATTTTTATAATTTGTATATATTTATTTTATCACAAATGCAAAACAACACCACGGAAGAATCGAAGTAAGCTTAAATAATAAGCCGCGATAGGTGAACCGCGATATGGCGAAGGATTACTGTACTGGTGCAGGCGTGGTTCTGAGCCCAGAAAATAGCTTCTCAACCCCATTCTGGCGGTTTCAGTCCCATTGCGTGGCACAATTAACAGGTGTTTTCTGCTCTAGTCTCGGCTGATCAAACTTTGCGGGTAGATTTGCTAGATGGAAACTGAACGAAGTGCGTCGTATGAAGGAGCACTCCGTCGGTTACGATGACAAAGGTCCCATCTGATCCGATCAACGGAACAGCTTTCTCGCGAAATTAGCGTGCAAGTGGCTGAGCATGACTGAAACAAGTAAAAGATAAAAGATCAGTCCTACTGCGTAGCACCTTGGACGAGTGGCTTCTATTATAGCCTCGTGCCGATCAAAGCCTTCTGAGTAGATTTGGTAAACGTAAACTGAAAGAAACCTGTCGTATATATATATATATATATATATAGGTAAACAGTAAAAATAATTACAGACATGGACAAGAACATGAAACACCACAGAGACGACACAAGAACCACAGGACGGGACATTCGAAGCCCTCAGTCATCAGTCAAGAACCAGATCATCTTAGCAATTTCGGCTGATTAATCTTGAGATTGCTCCGATATGGCAGCCCGCCAAGGGAAATCTAAGCCAGCGCTTAGATCCCCTGGAAGAAAGCTTCGAATGTATACAACACGAGGACGGAAAACGAACGAAGTACACGAACAAAAATACAGAATACGTGACACCAATAAGAATACAAAAACGTAAAACAATAACGGTAAAAATAAAAAATAAACAACAAAACAAAAAACAGGACGTAGACAAGGATGTGTGTGTGTGTGTATGTTATATTATATATATATATATATGTATATATATATATATAAACTATATATATATATATATAAACTATATATATATATATATATATATATATACTTATGTTTGTGTGTGTATGCATATACTTGTGTCTCTGTGTTTGTTGCCCCATCATCGATTGGTGTGTTTACGTTCCCGTATATTAGCGGTTCGGCAAAAGAGACCGATAGAATAAGTGCTACGCTTACAAAGAATAAGTCTTGGTGTCGACTTGTTCGACTAAAAAGACGGAGCTCTAGCATGGTCGCAGTCAAATGTCTGAAACAAATAGAAAAGTAATAGAAGAATAACATAGGAATGTTAACAGTTATTTCTGATTGAAGCAGGAGGCTGACAATATTAGGGCGAGGAGGTCAGCCGTCTGTCGTGACCTGGTACTTGAATGGTGAAAGTTTTTATTGACAGCGAAAGGATTAAGATCCTAGCGGGATTTGAGCTCGGAACGTAAAAAAGCTGAAATAAATGCCACAAAGTATTTTGAGCAACGACCTAAGGATTCTTGAAGCTTGCTGTCCTAATAATAATGACGATGATGATGATAATAATAATAATAATAATAAATAATAATAATAATATAATAATAATAATAATAATAATAAACAACTAGAATCATTACTACAGACAGTGCAAATATTTACCAAAGAAATAACATGGAATTCGGCTTAGAAAAGAGGAAAAGTAGTAACAAGTAATAGTATCAAATTAGGTAAAGAAAATGAAATAAGAGAAATAGACCAAAGCCAGACATACAAATATTCCGGAAGCAATGAACTAGATACGGACAACACACTCAGCTGAAAGAGAAAGTAAGGAAGGAATACTATAGACGAGTTAGATTAAAACTAAAAACAGAGCTTAATGCGAAAAACATGATAATAGGCATCAACACTCTGTTATAAGTTACAGTTAGAATAGTCTTAATTGGACACTAAATGAACGAACCAAGCTAGACAGGGAAGCGCCAAAATTAATTACAGAATTTAGGATACACCACCCAAAACATGGCATAGAAAGGTTATATATACAAAGAATTGAAGGTGGTAGAGGACTTATGCAACTAGAAAACTACTATAAAATAACCACCATAGGATTATAGAAATCTCTAACTTAGAAGCAAGGAAAACTGGTACAACTAGCCACAAAACATGAGCAAGACAAAAAAAAACTGTTTTGTCTGCAAGGAGGCCGAAAATTACATGAAAAAAGTCACGAAGAAAAAGAGCAAATAACAAATGCCGTAAGGCAACTGGAATCTAAACTAAAGTTGGAACAACAAAATAACCACGATAAAACGATGGCAAAGAAAGCTCTTACGCGGCAAAGACTGGGATAAGCTGAACAGAAAAGAATTATACAAGGCAAAATCTCATCAATGGCTGATAAGGTCAGGACTCAAAGCAGAGACTGAAGGACTTTTAATTGCAGAACATGATCAAAGCCTCCCAACTAGAAACCACCAGAAACAAGTGACTGCAGAAGATGTGGTGTTGGGGAAGAAACAATAAATCATATTGTCAATGGCCAAGAAGGAATATATTCAGAGACATGACAGAGTTGGAACCTACATACACTGGAAGCTATGCCAACACTATGGAATAACAACGGAAAAAAGATGGTATAGGTACACTCCAGAAAAGGTCTCAGAAAATGGCAAAGTAACCATTCTCTGGGATATGCCAATAAACACAGAGAGAGAAATCAAGGCTAAATTACTGGATATAGTTATCAGAGATTACAAAAAATGCTTTGTAATCGATGTATCAATCCAAACAAGTAACAAGGTATCTCTAAAAGAAACGGAGAAACATTAAATATACAAAGATCTGGAAATAGAGGTAACCCGAATGCTGAGCCTAAAAACAGAAACAGTCAGTATAATAATGAGAGCATTAAATGAGATTAAAAATCATACAGTCAAAAACATACATAACCATACGAATATATATATATGACATAGGAAAAGTAGCACTACTAGGCACCACACACATCCAGTGTAAAGCAATTCTAATACATTGAAAATAACAACAACAAAACAAAACACAGCAATTACCTACGGTACACAGAGTCTGCGCTCGGTAGTGCAATGAAAGCACGTGATAAAAATAAGACTACTGAATAATAATAATAACAACCGCAATAATATTAATGATGATGATGATGATGACGATGATAATAATAATAATAATAATAATAATAATAATAATAATAATAATAATAATAATAATAATTATTATTATTATTATTATTATTATTATTATTATTATTATTATTATTATGTGAGAGAGCAGTTCATGCCATCAAAGTGACACTGGGGTAAAATATACGAAGCCCAATATACCCATCATGACTACCCGTCTGATAAGCATACACCAGGCACATGCATCACAACCATATGTGCGCGACATGGTGATCTCATATCAAGATAAACAGCACATGACCTTGCAGGTGGGACCCAGTTAGAATTTTCTTCTTGTTGGGTAACCCATCCCACTCAAAAGGTCCCCGATTAAGGGTTGTTTAAGGATGTTGAAAGAACCACCCATGTTACCAGAGGTGAATTATTCAAACCCCAAAGAATCCCTCTCAACACATGGCTATGATGCTCCCCCACTACTTCTGCTCGCGATCAGAGATGCACATATCGTCAGCCACTAAGGGACATGCTCAACTGGTTACGGTCAAACAACTGACAAGCAAATCTGGTATTGAGCAGAATATTTGATGTAGCCCATCTTTTATACCAAGACAAAACAATGTACATGATAACACTTCCAATAAGTTAGATCAGAAGCCATGAGAGCCACTTATTATTATTATTATTATTATTATTATATTCTTATTTATTATTATTATTTTATTATTATTATTATTATTATTATTATTATTATTATATTATTATTATTATTATTAATTATTATTATTATTATTATTATTATTATTATATTATTATTATTATTATTATTATTATTATTAGTAAGTAGTAGTAGTAGTAGTAGTAGAAGTAGTAGTAGTAGTATCATTATGTTCAACATGGACATAGGGATGGAATTTGTTATAAAAATGTGAGGAGAGGTAGCATGGATGGGATAGAAGGAATTATGTTACCCGACGGACAAATTATGGAGGAAATTGACGACAATGGTTTTAAGTACGTATTATGGCATCCTGGAACCAGAATAAATGAAAGGAAATGATAGGATTGATATCAAAGAATTATAAACGGAGACTGAAATTGGTGTTAAGAACAAAGTTGAATGGTAGGAATAAGAGACTAGCAGTTGAGAGATGGGTCATTGCAGCTGTATGCTACAGCGATAGCGCTGATAGAGAAGAGAAGTGGGAGGTTGATAGAAAGACCAAGGATATGATGAAACTACAAATGGTTCTCTATACCCGCAAAGTGACATGGACGGGTTGTATCTCCCACGGCAGAAAGGAAGAAGAGATAGCCTTAGTTGTGAATTGTGTGGGAAATATGAGGAAAATGATTTAGCATGTTATGTAAAGAATTCGAAGTAGATTTTGATGGCAGGAGTCTGGAAGATAAAACTCCGATGCAGTGATGAAGCAATAGAAAAAGGGGAGTTTTAAACAAGACAGACTGAATGACACCTTGAATAGATGGGAAGAAAAAAGGTGTATGGTCAATACTTACGAGAAATGAGTGAAACATTTGACAAAGATAAAATCTGGGAAAGGACTAGGAAAAGCGACTTGAAATTTGAAACTGAAGTTCGTATCTTGGCAGCTCCAGAACAAGAACCATACCGAGTTCAATCTTGCCAAGTCAATAACTTCCTCACTTTATAGGTTTTGTTGAGAAAGGTGAAACAATACACCACATTATAAATGGGTGCAAGATTTGAGAATCTAAGAATTACCATCAAAACGGGTCTGTTGCAGAAAACAACCGAGTTACGAACAACAAGAACTCTAAAGAGGATGTTAGAAAGTTGAAGGAGACGGGATGACCCAATGGACCTGAAGAAAATTTTAACTGAACCACAACTTCTAGGTCATGTACTGTCTATCTTCATATGAGATCACCATGTTGCGCACATATGGTTGGGATGTATGTGTCTGGTGAACCCTTATCGGGTAGTCATGACGGGTATATAGGGCTTCGTATATTTTACCCCTGTGTCACTTTGTTGGCATGCTCTGCTCTCTCACTCAATAATAATAAATCTGAAAAATTCGGAAGACTGGATACTAAATCCTGTCTTAAAGCATGAAAACAAGAAAACCACATACTCTGAAACAGAACAGACAAGGAAATATCTCAGTGAATTCTAAATATAACAAATCCCAGAATCAGACGTACTGGAAACAAGAACAGGAAAGCCAAGCGCATAAAAACCCTTGCTAAAACTGCCATCCTTGTTATATTCAGTGATAAATGGCAAGAAAACCTCGCAATGGCAAATGCCCAAAGAGGCTAAAAATGCTGATGTTGACAAGACCCTTGCCCATCAATAGCTGGAATCTTCTGGCATAAAATCTGAGACAAAAGGGTTTATCTTACCAGCATGGATCAATGCCTACCTACAAGAAGTTACCAGACCAATAATCTGAAAGAACCGCAGCAGCTCATTGTGTCGTATATGTAAACAACAAGCAGAAACCGTTGATCATATTGTCCCTATGTGCAACCTATATGCGCACACAGAATATCTCAACATGCATGATAGAGCAGCACAGTATATTAGCAAAATGTGGAATCTCAAGACTAAAACAATACCTATTTCTTTACTACTCATAAGGGGCTAAACACAGAGAGGAAAAACAAGGACAGAGAAACGGATTAAGTCGATTACATCGACCCCTGTGCGTAACTGGTACTTAATTTATCGACCCCGAAAGAATGAAAGGTAAGGTCGACCTCGGCGGAATTCGAACTTAGAACGTAACGGCAGACGAAATACGGCTACGCATTTCGCCCGGCGTGCTAACGGTTCTGCCAGCTCGCCGCCTTATCAACAATACCTGTTGTCATAGGTGCTTTAGGAATGATAGCAAAAGGGGCGGATTGCTACCTAGCTCAGATACCAGGGAAACCCCAAAATGGCAGAAATTCAAAAGATAGTGCTCATAGGAACTGCCCATTTCCTACGTAAATTACTGTCTATGTAATCTCAAAATTTAAAGGAAGCTCATAATTTTCTTATGTTAACTAAAACATTCTCTAGAAAATACTAAGTTCCAAACCAAACATATGACATCCTCGGCATAACACCAATATCAATTTCTAACTTGTCCCTTGAGGTGTCTGGGTGAGGCTTGGAGCCAACACGTACAAATAGAAAGCAAAAGTCAAACATAATAATAATAATAATAATAATAATAATAATAATAATAATAATAATAATAATAATAATAATAATAATCATAATAATAATAATAATAATAATAATAATAATAATAAGTGGCTCTCATGGCTTCTGATCTTAACTGATTGGAAGTGTTATCATGTACATTGTTTTGTCTTGGTATAAAAGATGGGCTACAGCAAATATTCTGCTCAATATCCCAGATTTGCTTGTCAGTTGTTTGACCTTAATCAGTTGAGCATGTCCCTTAGTGGCTGACGATATGTGCATATCTGATCACGAGCAGAAGTAGTGGGGGAGCATCATAGCCATGTGTTCAGAGGGATTCTTGGGGTTTGAATAGTTCACCTCTGGAAACATGGGTGGTTCTTTCAACATCCTAAACAACCCTTATTCAGGGACCGTTTGAGCGGGATGGGCTACTCAAACTGAAGAAAATTCTAACTGGGCCCCACCTGCAAGTTCATGTGCTGTTTATCTTGATATGAGATCACCATGTCGCGCACATATGGTTGTGATGCATGTGCCTGGTGTACCCTTATCAGACGGGTAGTCATGATGGGTATATGGGCTTCGTATATTTTACCCCAGTGTCACTTTGATGGCATGAACTGCTCTCTCACTCAATGATAATAATAATAATAATAATAATAATATTATTAATAATAATAATAATAATGATGATGATGATAATAATGATATTAATAATAATATTGATGATATTAATAATAATAATAATAATAATAATAATGATAATAATATTAATAATAATAATAATAATATTAATAATATTAATAATAATAATAATAATAATAATAACAACAATAATAATAATAATAATAACAACAACAACAATAATATAATAATAATAATAATAATAATAATAATAATAATAATAATAATAATAATAATAATAATAATAATAATAATAATAATGATAATAATAATAATATTAATAATAATAATAATAATAATAATAATGATAATGATTATAATGGTAAAATCTAACTATGAAATTGAACATCGCAAAGGAGTTACTCTGGTGATTAACAGAGTCAACTCATAATGTCTGATTCTAGATGTTGCTTGTCCAACTGCGATGATATAGAATTGAGAAAGTTCGAATGATATGAATTTCTTGAGAGATAAAACATTTGTGGCACTGAAAATTGCTTGACAATTGCAGGTGTCACTGTTTATCAGATATTTTGGTTTCATTTGTTAAACAATAATTCAATAATTCTTTAAGTTGCTTTTATTCTGTACCTATTATCAAGAGCATTCCAACCGTGACCATTCTGTCTTGCTTTTAGTCATAATATGGGAAACACGTGATCCAAAATGTCGCTCCATATTTTTTAAGACGCTAAGATTTGATATATTGGACATTTGAGTGACCACAAAAATATTTCTCCTCTCGTTCACAATTATTCCATCATTGAATAAAGGAATGACAGAATAGATAATAAGAATAACTCGAATTCATTCCATGAATTTATTATCTCGCAACCGATAAGAAGATACACCATGTTAACCATGGATAGCTCAGAACAGCGATGAAACTGAACGTAAACCAGAGAGTAATTCGTCGTTCATTTAGCGACCAAACCCAACTAATTCATACCTCATTTCTTTACGGTCTTCATCCCTATCTCTCATCCTTCTTCTCTTCCCCTCTCTCACTCTCTTTATACTACAATTACTAATGTCTTATCTCCTTTATATAACAGTATTAACCGTTAACTTATAATTATTCACATTCATGCGGCTAATTCTCGTCATAAACAACGCAACGAAGAGAGATATTTGGCTATGTTAGACATTAATACAACAGCTTATCTATGTGCACTGAGGTACTGACGTATTATCTGAGAAATAAATGTGATATTTATGGAGGTACACTTGCTAGTTTATGCAACTAAATCATGGATGGAGTAAATTGAGAGAGACGTGGCAATTCTATGTGTGGTATGGCAAGCAAAGATATGAGAAGGAATGGGATAGACATGAAGTTCAAATCCCAATGAAGCGCTTGCGTATACCCTACAATAATTGATGCTTGTAATGTCTTAACACACACTCGTATACACACACACATACAAGTATATATATATATATATATATATATATATATATATATATATATATATATATATATATATATTAGAAGAAATGAGGTAATCAGAAGATCGGATGGTTCATATTTATAGATATTTATTTATATATTACATTTTTACATATATATATCATATCATTCAGATCATATCATTCGGATTATTAGCGCTTTCTCCCATTCTAGTGGGGTTTTCAAATCAAAGCGCTAATAATCCGAATGATATGATCTGAATGATATGATATATATATGTAAAAAATGTAATATATAAATAAATATCTATAAATATGAACCATCCGATCTTCTGATTACCTCATTTCTTCTAATATATAATACCTGTACATCATCTCCAAACCTTCCAATATATATATATATATTATATATAATATATATATATATATATATATATTATATATATATATATATATACATATTGTATAAAAGGGCTTAGTAAAATAAATTACTTTGCCACATACTGAACTCATTAGAAATAGCTAAAAAATCTTTTTTGGGCTGCTATTTCTAATGAGTTCAGTATGTGGCAAAGTAATTTATTTTACTAAGCCCTTTTATACAATATAATATTTTGAATTCGCCTTAAATGGTCCTTTACATACTGAATACTTGTGAAATTGATTAATAGCTAATTAATTTTATCTCAATTGTTGAAATTATATATATATATATATATATATATATATACTTTAAGTCATACAACACCTCACTACTTCCACTCATTCATATTCTCCCTTCTCTTTCTTCTTCTTCTTCTTCTTCTTCTTCTTCTTCTTCTTCTTCTTCTTCTTCTTCTTCTTCTTCTTCTTCTTCTCCTTCTTCTTCTTCTTCTTCTTCTTCTTCTTCTTCTTCTCCCTTTTCTACTTCCTAACCTTATCACTAATGCTTTTTAGTATAACACCTACGCAAATTCTATAAACAAACCTTTCAATAGAAATATTCTCATGAATTGAACAGCAACTGCTAGCCGCCACTGACCACGACAATCAAGGCACTCCCAAAATCTCACCCTTCCCCCCTTCTCCTCATCCTTCTTCTTCTTCCCTACCAATAATTCACAACGACCTCGAACCCACAGTGTAAACAAACAAGAGAGACAGAGAAAGGCAGAAACAAGGAAATTGCCACTTATATTTGAACACTATACAAATATTCTTTAAAAAAAACTTTTCTTTTAATTTTTTTAAATTTAATTATTTAATCGTTATAGTTGAAAAGGTCTCAAATGACTGAAACCGGTACTGAAATGTCCTTTATAAAATTATATTAGCATTTTCTATCTTGACTTGTTTTTTCATATATATATATATATATATATATATATATATATATATATATATATATATATATATAGTTGGACAAAGAGACAGTCATATAGATAGACAAATAGATGCACAGATAAATGGATACACAGAGACAGACAGATAGATAGACAACTAGACATAAATATATGTGTGTATATATGCATACACACACACACACATATATATATAGAGATAGAAAGAAAGAAAGAAAGATAGATAGATAGATAGATAGATAGATAGATAGATAGATAGATAGATAGATAGACAGATAGATAGATAGATAAGTTTCTTTATTGGCCACACAGGGCTGCACACAGATGGGACAAGTTACAAGGTAGAGCTTTTCTTTTGGGGGATGAAAAAAACAAGAAACAAAAAAAAAACCTACGCCACAGGTTTTCGATCAAGAGGGATCGTAAAAGGGAAGAAAAGAACAAAAAAAAAAAAATAAAATAAAAATAAAAAAATAAAAAGAGAAAAAAAAGCAAAGGAAAAGTAACAAAAGAAAAGAGAAATGAAAAAAGAAGAAAAAAGGGGGAAAAAGGGGAAGAGGGAAAAAAAGAACGATCAATAGGGATCGTGTATCACAGTGTTATGATATATGGTGTAAAGGGGAAAGCAAGTAAGGTTTATCTGTGGGAAGAAAAGCCTACGAAAAAGACCACGGTAACCTTGGTCAATATTGTTATATGTTACCACATTTGTTTGCAAGTGGGTAACCCTCTGTTTTCAATTTCTGGGTTCATAGGATTATGCTCAAGGTGGCTTCGTCATTCATACGTGCCATCCTTGCTACATTCACCCAT
>NW_021824491.1:0-2500 GCF_006345805.1 Octopus sinensis | reverse complement strand
TAATAAAACCACAAAAATGAATTTTATTCAATTAGAGAACATTTTTGAAAATATAATATTAATATCCTATATCGTACTCTATCGAAGATCCACTGTTAATAACTAATTCGGGAATCATTTCAAGATCAGATTTGATGGATGAATGCAAAGTTTAGCGTTAATAGAGACACGATTGACAATCGTGCAACTGCACAACCGGAAACGGGCATCTCTAGCCACAGGCGTTGGATTGAGAGGCGTGTCTTGCTGTGGACGTCTTTAATGAAAGTTGTTATTTTGCCTGTCTTTGATCAGCGAAAAACTACTGAAAGCACAGACTGATATATTCACCTTTGGTTAGTGGAAAACACGAAAAATGTTCATCGTTTGAACAATGTTAAAGCAGCGAGCTGGCGGAATCCTTAGCACGCCGGACAAAATATTTAGCGGCATTTCGTGTCTTTACATTCTGAGTTTGTCTTTCATCCTTTCGGGGTCGATAAAATAAGTACCAGTGGTGCACTGGGGTTCGGGGAAAACGACTACCCCTCTCCTGAAATTTAAAATGGATATTTTGAAGGATATTGCAAATGTGAAAGCCCCGCGAGTAAATTTGCTTTTATTCAAAATCATCAGAAATCTTTTCAGCAATTTCGATTGAGGAACGCGTCGTCTGAAAGATTTAGGGAATCGATGTACACACATCGAAATGAAAAGAATCCATGCTAATTAAGAGTTCAATCAATTCGTAACAGATCATTAATATCCATCACTTTATTACGTCGAAGTAAATCCACAAGGAGCACACACGCATGTAGGTACATCATCAGATCAAACGATCTTTCCGAAAAATACATTTGGAATAAAAGCCGAAGCGCATAACTTTCAAATAATCCTACAGGCTTTAAATATGTTCAACAGCTGTTTCATTAGGATGAACGTCATTAATTCCATCACACACACACACAAATACGCGGCGCACACACACGCGTTCAGACACACACATGCGTACACACACGTACATATATATATACTGCATTAGTGTATAAGTGACTATGTGTGTGTGAAGGTACATTTGTTTGTATGTATGTATGTGTTTGTGTCCTTCTATCTCAAATGCAAATCCTGTGTAGACCGATTTCTGTCTCACTAATTTATCTTTAAACACCAATTTGGATTAGATTGAGTTACCTTGGAGATGAAATCCACAACTAGAAATATGACAATGATGTTGGCCTAACCAAATTGCAGTTAGAATTTCGTTTTCTATAAATTCCCATGTTGGAATGTTGATTAGTTAATCCGTGTAGGATTTTGGTCGAAGGGAATTGACATTTGGTTAACAGAACACAATTTTCGACAGGCAAGCAAAGAGAGTTTGCTGAGATAATTGGAATGATAAACATATATTAACATTCTTATGGAATGGTTCACACCTGCAAAACGGAATATTCCATAGACAACGGCAAACAAATGATGCCTGCTAAAGTTTAAAGAATTTCATTCATTAGAAGGTGTTTTCATAGAGCTGTGTTTCATAGGTTCCCAAGAAAGCATGTCATCTTGTGAATTTTCCATAGACAAGGGAAAACAAAAGACGAATGCAAACATTTAAACTATTTCCAAAATGTTCGAGCTATGAGCACCTTGTCTTTTCTGAATATACCTTAGACAAGAGAAACAAAAGAAGGCAACGAACATTTACTTCTGTCCTTCATTGAATCTAGATCGTCTGCTTTATCGTCCTGGAACTCTGACTCACCATGACATGGCACATAGATGTTCTAACTCTGATTATCTCCACATTTTATGTATTCAGGATACATTACTCAATACGTCCTCTATATATTTAAAAACATTATAGGGTGTAATATCAGTAAGAATTTGCTGTAATTTCTAGCAATACGAGCGACCACATAAAGACTTCCCATTCGGCTTATTAGTCAGGTATAACATTGATAAATATTTGGTGCGGATAATTAAGAGTATTTTGCATCACGATGTTTATTCTGATTCATTGTGATGTAAGTTCGAGTCCTATCGAGGGCAAATATGGCTTTCGAGTTTGATAAGATGTTATCAGTCGGAAGAGTTGTGGTCAGGAGCGTTCGACATCAGACATCGTGAGCCAGATATCGTGATATCTGATGACTAGAGCTCATCCTACGAGCCCATGATACATTGAACGATATGGATCTAAGTTATAAATGATATATGTAAATCATACAATTTCTATTTAAAGCCATTTTCTTTCGTTTGTCCCCTTACTAGTCTTTATGTGTGTGTATGTATACATACACACACACACACACATATATATATATGCATACATGTATGTATGTTTAAAGTATCTATACACATGGGCGCAGGCGTGGCAGTGTGGTTAGAAGCTTGCTTCCGAAACACATGGTTCTCGGTTCAGTCAAACTGTGTGGAGCCTTGGGTAAATTTCTAGTTATATCCCCAGGTTTTGTGAATGGATTCGTTAAGCGGGAAACTGAAAGAAGCCTGTCGTATATAT